>NC_073694.1:206597567-206705067 GCF_029784165.1 Wyeomyia smithii | reverse complement strand
TAAGCTTATCTTGAATTTTTTTATCTTTAATATTTTAAAACTGCATAAGTATACTAACTTGATAATAACTTCCACCAAACATCTGAAAGTATAAAACGTTTAAACCAATTTGAGATATTGTGTGCAATATATTATTTTTATTTAAATAATTAATTCTGTATCTTTTTATGTTTTTTTTTCATCCTTGGCACCGATTTTTTCATTTTCAGATTGTTTCCTTCGAAATTTAAGTTTATGCATTTTTTCCTTAATAACTTCTGGCATGTGCTTCACACGGACATTATTTCATATTCACATATATTTGTTACAACTTTGTAAGATGCCAATGATAAGGAATCGTTTTACAAGAACATTCTTTGGCTGTCAGAAATCAATTTATCGAGTTTAGGCACCCATATTGTGCAATGCACCATAGCATTGCTCCTACTCAACAGCGTCTTCCATTCACTCGACTGATGGTTTCACTAATTAACCAGTGGAAAGATCCTTTATATAGTTCCACATTTTTCCATTTTTTGGTAAACCCTTCGAGTTCGTACGTACAGTTTTCTGCTCTTTTTTACGAAGCTATACAGCTATAAGTGTTAATTAAGAAAATTTGTATGCCAATCGATTTTATGCTCTCGATAATTTCATCGATGCCAGAACGATTGCTCTGGGCACCATAATCTCGCAGTTTCGTTTGCTTCACAACTTTTACTTCGTAGATACATTGCCACAGCTCTTCAGTATCAGATCAAATGTATCTGTTCCTGTAGAAATCGTTGACTGTCCGAAAATTTGCAACGAGCCCTTGCTTATTTTACTCGAAGTGGCCGAAAAATGCAAGACGCAGACCGAATCCGAATTTATGCACTCCTTGTACGAATAAAAGCTGTGTTAAGAAGTTCCTCCCAAGATCTTTTTAAATGTTTCGCTTGAAGTGAATTGTTCGGCCAGAGGGTTTTTCGGGCGGAGATCTTCGAATAGATGGGACGGCTAGAATTTTTCTTGTTTTAATGAAACGGTACTCTAACATTTTGTCAATACGTACCCGTTTGAACTAGTGTTTTTCTAGTCCTTTGTTTCCGTTATGTCTGTTCCTTCGAGAAACCATGTAAACTAGTACTTATTTTTTACACAATAGGCCGTAATGTCACAACAGGAGACTGTACACCTTGACATTCCAGAATATCTTGAGTTTTTGTGGCTAAATATTCGAATTTATTTATCACTGCACTACAGCAATTCAGGATAACGAAATAAAAACATTGGTATGACGTAGCATCTTTTCCTAGCAACGATAGTGTAAATAAAATCATAGCGGTTATACACGCGCACCAGTACAACTATAATACTATTTCCACACCCTATACAAACCATACTGCTGTCAACCTGCTTCGAAAGTACGAGGCACTGGGCAGGCAGATGAAGAGCTTAGTAAAGGCGAAAAAACGCGGGTACTGGCGGCGGTTCGTAAACGCGTTGTCGAGGGATACCGAAAGGCGCATGCGGAACCGTGACGTTTCGAATGAAAGTGAGGAGCATTCAGATCGCTGGATACTCGATTTTGCCAAAAAGGTCTGTCCGGACTCTGTACCGGAACAGAAAACCTTTCGCGACGCGTTATTAGTAACTACGGAAGAGCCTCCATTTTCGATGTTGGAATTTTCAATGGCTCTCCTGTCGTGCAACAATAAGGCTTCAGGGTTAGGTAGAATTAAATTCAACCTGTTGAAGAATCTACCCGACTCTGCAAAAAAAAGCTTGTTGAATTTGTTCAACAAGTTTCTTGAGCTAAATATTGTTCCGCATGACTGGAGGGAGGTAAAAGTCATTACTATTCGGAAACCCGGGAAACCTGCCTCTGATCACAATTCATATAGGCCGATTTCGATGCTATCTTGCCTCCGGAAATTAATGGAGAAAATGATCCTCTTACGGTTAGACAAATGGGTAATATGCTATGCTATGCTATGCTATGCTATGCTCTTACGGTTAGACAAATGGGTCGAAACAAACGGTTTACTTTCAGATACTCAATTTGGCTTTCGCCGGGGCAAAGGGACGAACGATTGCCTAGCGTTGCTTTCTACTGAAATTCAACTCGCATTTGCTCGAAAAGAGCAAATGGCTTCTGCGTTCTTGGACATTAAGGGGGCTTTTGACTCTGTCTCTGTAGAAGTTTTAAGCGCGAAACTTCATTCGCAGGGACTTTCACTAAATTTGAATAACTTTTTGCTCAATTTGTTGTCAGAAAAGCATATGTATTTCTCACATGGCGATTCGACAACTTCCCGAATTAGTTACATGGGCCTCCCCCAGGGCTCATGTTTAAGTCCTCTCTTTTTATTTTTACGTCAATGACATCGATGAATGTCTTGCAAATTCATGCACGCTAAGGCAACTTGCAGACGATAGCGTTGTATCCATTACTGGTAGCGAGGCTAGCGATCTGCAAGGACCATTGCAAGATACCTTAGACAATTTGTCTGAATGGGCTCTTAAGCTGGGTATCGAATTCTCTCCGGAGAAAACTGAGCTGGTCGTTTTTTCTAGGAAGCATAACCCAGCTCAGCTGCAGCTCCTACTAACGGGTAAAACGATCTCTCAGGTTTTAGTCGCTAAATATCTCGGGGTCTGGTTCGACTCTAAATGCACCTGGGCTTGTCATATTAGGTATCTGACACAAAAATGCCAACAGAGGATTAATTTTCTTCGTACGATTACCGGAACTTGGTGGGGTGCTCACCCAGGAGACCTTCTAAGGTTATACCAAACAACGATATTGTCAGTTCTTGAGTACGGCTGTTTCTGCTTTCGCTCCGCCGCGAACACACACATTATAAAATTAGAGAGAATACAATATCGTTGTTTGCGTATTGCCTTGGGTTGCATGCAGTCGACCCATACGATGAGTCTTGAAGTGTTAGCGGGTATTCTTCCGTTGAAACATCGTTTTTGGAATCTCTCTTACCGGTTGCTGATTCGATACACAGTCATGAGCCCATTAGTAATTGAAAATTTCGAGAGGTTGGTCGACCTTCAATCTCAATCCAGATTTCTGACTTTATATTTTGACTATATGGCTCAAGATATTAATCCTTCTTCATACGATTCCTTCAATGTCGCACTTTTAGATACTTCTAATAATGCTATATTCTTCGACACCACCATGAAACAAGACATTTCTGGTATCCCGGATCAATTGCGACCCCAAGAGATCCCTAAGATTTTTTTCCAATAAGTTTAAACATGTTAGTTATGATAAAAGGTTTTACACTGACGGATCTTATCTAGATGAGTCCACTGGCTTCGGTGTTTTCCACGAAAATTTTACCGCCTCCTACAAACTCGGTGCTCCTGCTTCCGTGTACGTCGCAGAACTTGCTGCTATTCAATACTCTCTTGGAATCATCGAAACCCTACCCATAGACCACTACTTCATCTTCACAGATAGTCTCAGTGCCATTGAGGCTCTGCGATCAATGAAGCCTGTGAAGCACACCCCGTATTTCCTGCGGAAAATACGGCGGTTTTTGAGTGCTTTAACAGATAAAAATTACCGGGTTACCTTAGCGTGGGTCCCTTCTCATTGGTCGATTCCGGGTAACGAAAAGGCTGACTCTTTAGCTAAGGTGGGTGCTATTGATGGCGATATTTATTAAAGACCAATTGCTTATGATGAATTTTATAGCATTTTGCGTCAGAGAACACTCAACAGTTGGCAATCATCATGGAACTCAGATGAACTGGGACGGTGGCTACATTCCATTTTTCCTAAGGTATCGACGAAAGCATGGTTCAAGGGGTTGGATGTAGGTCGGGACTTCATTCGCGTGATGTCCAGACTTATGTCCAATCACTACACGTTAAACACGCATCTCTTTCGTATAGGGCTTGTAGACAGTAATCACTGCGTTTGTGGCGATGGCTACCATGACATCGAGCATGTTGTTTGGTCGTGTGCCGAATTCTGTGGTGTTAGGTCCGAGCTTATAGATTCCCTTCGGGCCCGAGGAAAACAACCGAACGTACCCGTTAGAGACATTCTGGGAAGCGGTGATCTTCAGTACATGACACAGCTATACGGGTTTATAAAAAATGCTGGCATTAAAATTTGATTTCTTTCATCTATTTGCTAGAATACGATTTCTGTCACAAACTGAAAGAGAATGATACACCCGGTTGGAGACACTAAAACGAAGACTCGGCATCTCTATGTTTACGCAGACACCTCAGACCAAAACTGCTCAAATAGAACATCACTGGTTAGCCACGTACAAATGAATACATTCTGTAATATAAAATAGTTAAAAGCAAAATTGTAACACCCCTCCTCTGACCTTAAATCCCCACTAGCTCTTAGTCGGCCGCGAGAATAAAGAAAAGGCCTCCCTCTTTTCCCTGCTAATTTGGAATTTAAAAAAAATGGACTTGGCTCAGTTAAACATAAATTGTATCGTGTCGTGTCAAATAAACTATTTAAAAACAAAAACCCTATCAATATTTATAATAATCGGACTGGCCCTTTATATTTTAGAGCTCCATACTTGGTATGGAGTTAAAAGGTAAGGCGTCGTACACAAATTACGTAACGCCAAAAATCTAGATTTCAGACCACCTCCCCCCCCCCCCCTATGTAACGATAAGAAACGTTCGATATGACTCCCCCCCGTCAAATTAAGTAACGCTGAACAACCTGACCCCCCTCAAAATTTTCAATTTCGAGCCAACATCGTAGTTACGTAACTGTCCCTACTACCCCCCTCCCCCTTATGTAACAATAAGTAACGCAGGCTCAATCCCCCTCCCCCCCCCTCCTTCATGCGTTACGTAATTTGTATACGACGCCTAACTTTCTGAGAAGTTGTACCTAGAGGAAGCAAGAGCAAAGCAAATGCTCTGAACTCTCTGGTTCAGATTTGCAGAATCGGCGGGTGTCGTTCAACACTACACCGATTTTCTTCAAATGGTAAAAAGCGGGACAATGTCCGGTAAGGAGTCCCGTGATTATCCGTAGTTCATTACGATTTAGACTAAGTAACTTTCTGGCGGTTCCGGAGTTCGTATAGATTAACTTTCTAGCTTGTCTACAACCCTGTACCTGTTCGCTTTTGATAGCGGAATTGGACGAACCCAGAAACGGCTCGGGGCCAATAAACCGCTGAGCTGATCCCTGTCTTGCTAGGTAAGGTAGTAAGCTTGTTCATTACCCTCGACTCCGCAATGTCCGGGCACCCAAAACAGAAAAACTGAGTTCTGCCGGGAGAGTTCCCGTAAAGTTTCAATGCATTCCCAAACAAGATTGGAAGCGCATTTGACGGACTTAAGTGCTGCTTGACTGTCCGAGAATATACCGATTTTTTTTGCAACCTTAGAGCGCCAAGCTCTGCTTCCTTTTTCACATGAAGATGTAAAAGCAGTAGGCAGAGCATTGCTTCCATGGCTGCAGTTGAAGTTGTTCGCATAGCGCTGGCAACCGAAAGACATGCAAGTCTTTGAACTTTTTTGAGTTTGGCTTGCGCAGTCGTTTCGTTCACCTTAGGCCACCACACTAGGGCAGCATAGGTGATTCTTGGTCGGGCAATGGTCTTGTAAGACCAGAGTGCCAAGTCTGGTTTCAGTCCCCAGGTCTTACCGAACAGAGTTCTGCAGGCCCAGATCGCCGAGATCGCTTTCTTAGCGGCATGATCCAGTTGTGCAGACCAATTCAGTTTCTTAGCCAGAATAATTCCGAGGTATTTGACTTCATTGCTGAAGCCCAGTCTGAATCCATTCAGTGTTGGAGGAGTGATAGAGATCTTCCTTCGTCTACTGAATGGAATTAGGACTGTTTAAATCAAAACCCTTAACCAATGAATTTCATAACGATTGAACATGTGGGTCAAAAGTTATGAAAAGTAATGTACTCCGAAGACTTTTTAAACTCAATCACTTTCCTCAGAAATGGCTGGACCGATTTCAGCGTTCTTCGAGTCAAATAAAAGGTCTAGTAGCCCCAAAGATTTCAAATCATTTTATTACAGTCAGTCTTTTCCTTTAACTGTTATGTATTAAATTGTAAAAATAACGGAAGTCTCTTATCTCATAGATTACATAACTTATTGTCTCCTCAACTAATAAGTAATTTATTAATATTAATTTATTATGTAGTTTAAAGAATTTGGAAAGAAATGTAACCCAGAAACTGTTCAAAACCAACTGCTTAGAACAAAATATGTGACCTCAACATCATTTTTATTTAAGTTGAACATCCTCGGCGTTGCTGGGAATTAAATTGTTCGAATTTCGGAAACATTTCTTTAGCACAACTCACTTCGAAAATATTACGTCAAATTTCATATATAATATATACTTTTAACATTATGAAATTAATTTGCTTGAAATACAACATCGCAATTCTTAGAACGCAAAGAGTGAAAATACCTCTATTGGATTTTATTTGGCAATTCTAGGATGTATTCCAAAAGACGGAAGCCGCAATTTCGGATTTCAAAATTAAATCTGAAGTTGATTCCCGGCCTCTACCTGGAAAACCCATAGTGACGTGACAAATTATAAAAATAAATATAAAAAAAATCGCCTAATATATTCGGAACATATTTCTTCAAAAGTAATTTGTATATATGTGTATTAGCGTGGGGAAAAGTGATCGATTTTCCAGAACCAAGTTTTTTTGATTCCTTTTGGGGCCCCAAACAACCCTAAACTTAACGGGAATCGATTGGTTTTGTCTCCGCTTGGCGCATTGCATTTCAAATTTTTATGAAAATGTACTGTTTTGCATTTACCTTTCTAGAGAGCTCAATAATGCTCTAATGGTGCATTATTAGAGCATTATGTTGAAGTATAGTATTTTAGATGCCTAACAACTTTGCAGAGGACACTGAAGAGCTAGAATGTCCCCAAGAAGAGCTATAGCTGTTCAAAGTTGAGTATGTAGATTTAAATGCAGAAAATCTTGTTTTCTGCCAACATTACCAATGTACCGGCGTCAGTAGGATTTCTATCAGAAGTAACCTTTCGTTACGAGTTTGTACACTCAGCTGGATCAAGCAAACACATTTAGGTCAATATCCTAGGTGTAGAAAGAATCTACAACAAGTTTCAGAGGTTACTTCTGATGGAAATCTGACTGACGCCGGTACACTGGCAGTGTTGGTAGAAAAAATGATTTGCAACATAAATTTCGACATACTCAACTTTGAACAGCTCTAGTATTTTTTTAGGACACCCTAGCTCTTTAGTGTCTTCAAGTAAGTTGTTAGGCATCAAAAAACCTACCATTTGAAGTTATGAAACCTATGGTTTGAGCCAAGCGGAGACAAAACCAATCGACTTCCGATAAATTCAGGGTTGTTTGGGGCCCCAAATAGAACAAAAAAAAACTTGGTTCTGGTTTTCTGCTTATCAAGTTTCGTTTTTGAAGTAGAATACTTCCCTAAGGAAGTTCGGCTACATAGGGATGTGAAATGAAAATCTAAAACCGAAAAAAGTGAAAAATATGTCCAATTTCAAATGCTAATAAATCGGTTAGTATTCGATAGATTTCCTTCGTTCTTGCAGAAATAGATTGGAAAATCTTCTAAGATTCTTCCCAAAATAAGATAATTGTAATTTTATTATTCACACTATTGTACTATTGAAAATAGTCAAGCCTTGTCAAAACGAAAAATTCGACCTGATTCTGATTCGTCGTTATATGCTTGCTTCCCAAGCACGTTCGACAGGATCATATACCTTGCAATTGAAAACATGCTATTTGGCCTATATAAGAGCCTGTTTCAGCCGAAGCCGCTCATAATAGTTCTAGACAGTGACAACAGCAGTCGTCCTTCCTTAGCAGCAGCACTTGCCCTGTGGTTGGTCACCACGTCTCAGGAGCAGCGCGGTTTTTCTCAGCGTGTGTCGCCAGACAGCCATTATTCCCCCCGTGTTGGGGCAGCATGAAGATTGCCATCAGGAAATCCAATTTTGGAAATCAAAATGCATTTTTCAAGGCAAATAAACAAGTCATTGAAAGTTAATAATTTTTGTCAACGCAAGCAAGCAATCTGTGTTGCATCCTAGCAATTTAAATCTGTCGCACCCGTCGAATTTACTGAATGTGAAATAGCTTCCACAGTGCATGTTGTCCGTGTATCTTAATTCCACCAATGTTATGGCAGCTCAAAAGTTGTAATCAGCAACCGATTTTGAACCGCAAAATGCTTTTTCAAGGCAAATAAACAAATAATTGAAGGTTAATAATTTTCTGGCATCAACACAAGCAGACATTCTGTGCGGGATGCAATCAAATTCTGTTGTAGTTGTCTAATTTTTACTTTTACTTTATTTAGTAAACCCCCCACTGTAGGGGCAGCGCAGCGGCTGCGATCAGCATGACCAACTTTGAATAACAAACGGTTAACGTTTATTGAAGTAGAATACTTCTCTCAAGAAGTTCGGCTACATAGGGATGTGAAATGAAAATCTAAAACCGAAAAAAGTGAAAAATATGTCCAATTTCAAATGCTAATAAATCGGTTAGTATTCAATGGATTTCCCTCGTTCTTGCAGCAATAGATTGGAAAATCTTCTAAGATTCTTCCCAAAATAAGATAATTGTAATTTTATTATTCGAACTATTGTGCTATTAAAAATCCTTAAGCCTTGTCAAAACACAAAATTCGACCTATGATTGGTGGTTATACGATTGCTTTCCCAAGCACGGTCGGCAGAGTTATGGACCTAGTAAATTGGGATTGCATCATTTTGCCTATACAACAGGGGCGACTCGTGGCTGTTGAACCTACCTGTTCAACTAGAAACTCTGGGAAGTAACTACAATTTTATCCGCGAAAAAAAGCAAGTAATTCCCAACAAATAAATAACAAATTCCCTTTGTTACTATTTAAGAATAAAACTGAAAAATAAGAAAATAAGAACATGAATTTGGATTTTGGATTCCCCATGTGCATTGCACAGGTTGCACCTATGGACGAGTCGCCCCTGCTATATGAGAACTTCATCAGATAATAAACAGACATTTCATCGGATATTAAATTGAACAACAGAAATTTGAAGAACAAAAATGAATATTTGAAGAGTTAATATTTTCTCGTTTTGCGCTATAATCCAAAGTTAATTATCTTCATCTACATGCATACTCTGATTATTATTACGTGTTACGTGCGTCGCTTAGTGTTTGGCTACGGTTATGCAGAACGCAAATAACGGCGCGATGCGATTCGTCAAGACGAAATGTGTTGAAATGTATAGCTCTACTTCGCCTTAAAAAGAGCTGTACATTTCACCACGGTAAGGCGAATCGCATCGCGCCATCATTCGCGTTCTGCATAACCGTAGCCTTTGTTCCGTTTCCGTTTAATGATGTCGTATTAAATGTGCATATTACAATTCGGCAGCACTGCAACCATTCATTTGCACAAAATTTAAAAATATTCAATGAACTTCATTCAAAATATCAAACAAAAAGAAACTACAATACTGCCAATGAACGATCAACGTTTATTTACTAGAAAAAATGACTGACACGCAAGCAGCCGAGTTATCTTTCTTGTAAAAGTATTCTACTTCAACCTTGCGGTCGTGGCTTTGCATACAACCTTCCTGTGATTTTTTCCATATAACGATTCCCCACCCTAATGTGTATATCTGTACATGATTGTATGTGTGAATATATGTTCGTATCTGTGTGAATGTTTAGTTTGAAATGTTCGGTATATTTGTGCTGTTGGCAACCAAATTTTATTATTTAGAGTGAACTATGAATTTGAAAGTAATTATCAAGATGTATTTTAGTGTTGATATGTCACCGTTTGTGGCAGAACACACAATATAAATTCTGAATAAATATTAGTAAATATTTAATTCCTCAAAAAACATCTCCTCCTATAAAAAAAATTATAAAGATGTATTTTCTTCCTTAAAATCTGAAGTTTTCTGGCAAATCTTTTCAATCAAGGTTGCAAATTCAATTTCGGAGTGTGCCGAGCCAATAGCTCAGTCCACAAGTGCAAATTTGAGAAACGATGTATAACAAACTTATAGTCCCTAAGTTGTAATACAAGTTTGTCGAATAGTACAATGCTCTAACTCTTATGCCTGACAGTTAAGAACCCATATTTAGCGCAATATTCAGACAATATTCGCGGTGAATATTATGATATTCACCGCTTAATACCCCACTGAATATAGGCTCTTACACTTTAGTTATAAGAGTTAGAGCACTGCTTTCTTTGGCAAACTTGCAGCATTACTTAGGGTATGCAAGTATGTGGTACATCATGTTTTAAAATTGTACTTGTGGAGCGAGCTATCGGCATGCAACTTTTGTTTTCGTTTCTTTGGTGCTACATTCTGATTCGGAACTTGACCTTCTTTTTATTTATACACAGACTTCGCAGCCAAATGTTCAGTGTACAGGACAATTGCGGATCTAGCGCTACGATCCTATTGTCACTAACAGTCTCTCCCGGGCCGAGACTCGAACCTACGACGACTGGCTTGTTAGGCCGAGACCACCTGGGAGACATCGGTATACAACTAATTGAATAGAATTGGCACCCCAAAATTGAATATACAACCTTGTTTAAAACAAATAATAAAGTACGAATAAGAAGGCTAGGTCTCAACGCAGGGTGGATTATGTACATACATACATACATACATACATACATACAAACATACATACATACATACATTCATACATACATGCATTCAAACATACATACATATATGCATACATACATACATACAAACATACATACATACATACATACATACATACATACATACATACATACATACATACATACATACATACATACTTACATACATACATACATACATACATACATACATACGTACATACATACATACATACATACATACATACATCCTTGGCCTCCGGTTGCCAAGTCTCACTCTACCGACGTTCCAGTATCTCAGACACAGACCAGGGATGGTCGGCCAACCTGCCGGGCATCCAATCCTTGAGAGACGGCAGCCGTGCCGAGGTTGTGGAGGAGGTAAGGGTTACGAGTGAGGAACTCATCGTGATCTCCAACTCCCGAATGAGGAACTAATCGTGATCGCCAACTCCCTAAAGGTGAGCAAGGCACCGGGACCGGATGGAATCCCGAGCTTGGCCATCAGGACGGCCATGAAAGTGGCCCCCGGTCTATTTCGAGCAATCATGCAGAAGTGCCTGAATGACTGCCTCTTTCCGGACAGGTGGAAGCGACAGAGGTTGGTGCTGTTGCCGAAGGCTGAGAAACCGCCAGGGGACCCATCGACATACAGACCTATCTATCTGCTGGACCCTGCAGGCAAGGTGTTTGAGAGGATTATTCTCAACAGACTGGCGAAGTACACAGAGGGTGTAAACGGTCTAGCAAGTAACCAGTTCGGCTTCCGGAAAGGTAGGTCCACGCTGGATGCTATTCTCTCTGTCACCAAGACGGCAGAGGTAGCACTTCAGCGTAAGAGTTGGGGCATTCGCTATTGCGCAATCGTCACGCTTGACGTGAAGAATGCATTCAATAGCGCCAGTAGGGACTCCATAGCGCTCGCGCTTAGAAGCATCCACGTACCGGTGTTGTTGTACAAGATTTAGTAAAATTATTTCCAGAATCGAGTACTACCCTAGTAACAATATTGGTTTTTTCAAAGTTTTATAGCGCCTAATACAGCCAAAACAGCGCTATAAAACTTTGATAAAACCAATTTCGCTACTTGGGTAGTTTACAACACGGAGGAGGGTCAGAAGTGCGTCCCAATCACCGCAGGGGTACCGCAAGGTTCCATCCTAGGCCCGGTGTTGTGGAATGTCATGTATGACGGGGTGTTGAAACTAAAGTTCCCTGTAGGGGTTGTGATCGTTGGTTTCGCAGACGTCATCACGCTCGATCGAAGAGGTCGAGTTGACGGCCGCGCACTGCATACGCAAGGACGAAGACGGGATGCACTCTAGGAAACTAGAGTTAGCGCACCATAAAACGGAGGTTACGGTTGTGAACAACCGTAAATTAGAGCAACAGGCGGTGGTCAGAGTCGGTGACTGCACCATTACCTCAAGGCGATCCTTAAAGCTCTTAGGGGTTATGGTTGACGATTAGCTCACATTTAAGAGTCACTTCGACTATGCCTGTAAGATGGCTTCAACGGCCGTTGCAGGACTATCTCGAATGATGTCGAATAGCTCAGCGGTATATGGCAGCAAAACTAGATTCTCATACAAATTGCTGTTTTTTTAAATCTTTTTTGCCTTTGCTTGTTGAAAAAGTCGTATATTTTGCGTCGAAATAATCTTCAATAATAAAAGCATATCATCAACATATCAGCTGGGATCTTGAAATATTACGTAACGCGGAATTTTGGCAGTTTTGAATGCCTCCCAACCTTAAATAACGCAATTTTGCATGAGGGCCTCGCGCAGTGGATTTCATCTTTGTATACTCCCCCTTCTTGGTACGTTACGTAATTAATGAATGATCCCTTATATTCGTTAGAGAGTTTGAAGCTGGCATTGTTTTCTTTTAAGTGATTCGCTCGGTCGAAAACTAACCAATCTTATTTGCCCTCTTCGGATCTATGAGCTTTTATGCAAACATATAATATATGGCAAAAGCAGCGGACCTTAAACACTTATAATAAACCGTTTTACAAAAGCATTAAACGAAATCAATTCATTCACAGCTAATCATCTCATTCACAGCCTCAATGAACCAGTAGTTCGCTCAAAAAATTCTGATAAAGATAGCAATCAAACCAAGCAATTTTATTCAAACCAGCTCAAACGCAATCAAGTTCGCGGCGATTATAAAGGTCACTTGGATCGCCATTCACATTTCTTGGTTGTAAAGCGACCCCCTTTTCACTCATCAGACGCAAGATTCATGGCGGAATATGTTTATTACCTCAAAATATATTTGCTCTCACAAATGACCACAACAGAGTTAAATTGCATAAGAAACATTCTTATTTATATAGTCAAACTTTACAATCAGATGCATTTCGGATGTGCGAATACTATTCAATTTTCTAATCAAGTTATAAATTTTGCACGTGATTCTTTCGCATATGCCGAGATTGATAAAGTCGTTACAGACGCTGTAATTGAAATGACAAAAAATCAATTGTGGCTTTTAAGCTCAGAATAAGTTGGATTTAGGCCCAGATATCCCGCTTAAAACTAAACGTAAAATGATTAGGCAATTGAAATGCGATGGATCCTATAAAATATAACCATTCTAATACATACATACATATATACGTACGTACATATTGATTATATATTTTCCCACAAAAATACAATTGCGCAACAAAACCACTCTTCTATGATTTTTTTTTGTTATGAGCTATATATAGTTGTTCAGCATTAAACGGTTAACTTTCACAACTGAAACGGAATGAGTTGGTTTAATTTTGTAATTAACTTGTGTAAATTAATCAACCAAGCTCTTTTCAGTTAGATGAAGCGAAATGATGAAATTACATAATAGAATTTATTTCAATTTTACCAACCGCCTGGATTGTGGATAGCTAGGTGTTTGGAGGCACCATACTTTCATGTATAGGTAGCAGCGGTAACGGGAGTGTTCCTCTCGCACTGGTTGCTTTACAGAGTTTTCCATTCATAGGGTTTACTCATTGGACAGAGTTAAAGTAAGGGTGCTATAAATCATTTCGTTTGCAGTGCTAAAATCTTATTTTGACTCTGAACGTTTCACTGCAATTGAATTCGCATGAAATAACTTTTCGTAGCGTAGTCATCGGAACAGTATCAGTATAGTCACCATTCAAACCTACAGAGAACATAGAACATGATATTCCTTTCAGATCATAACAGAAAAAAAACTACACATAAGCAAATTACTAAATGAAATTTTCATTAAATACCAATTGAAGGTGAAGATTGAGTTATCCTGCTCTATCTGACACAAGCGAAAAATCACAAAAGAGTGTAAGGGTGAGTTTGTGATCATCGTTGATTAGTTGATGCTTGATTGATGAATGAACGAGATTTAGTTTGTTTGAAGTTTGAAGTCCTCAATGACTTATTAGCTTAGGTTGATTATTTTATCATTCAATTGCCATATATATTTATATATGTATATATATATATATATATATATATATATATATATATATATATATATATATATATATATATATATATATATATATATATATATATATATATATATATATATATATATATATATATATATATATATATATATATATATATATATATATATATATATATATATATATATATATATATATATATATATATATATATATATATACATATACTGCCGGTAACCGCACGTCAGTCCCATCTGTAAAAATGTTAAAACGAGAAAACAGCTTCGAAAATATTTCATCCACGCTCAGTTATCACTTATTTAAGATGAATTATTTTGACAATATTCATGCTTAAATATAGTTTGCATACTAGCCTGCACTAATTACGTTGTAAAAACCATTGATATAATTGATTTTATGATAAAAATCACAGGAGGGTTGTGTGCAAAGCCACGACCGCAAGGTTGAAGTAGAATACTTTTACACAGCTCTACTTACGGATGTACATTAACCTACGGCCGGGCGAATCGGTTCCGGCCGCTTTTCGCGTTTAGCCTGGCAGAGGCCTTATGCGCACGGCCAACACAATAGAAAGGTGTTTTCACATTGAAAATTAAACACGGCTTTACTGGAGTAAGTGTTGGCAATTGCATCTACCGCTAATACCGCCGCAATCGTACGAAAGCGCGTCGTTTCATGTGGGGAATAATATCAACAACGAAAAATGACGCGCGTCTAAAGCCTGTATTACACTCTTTGACCAAGCGTCAAATATTTGTCACTTTTTGACAGATAAAAATTTGGTCAAAGATAATTGTTTGTCACTCGCCAATTTTAACATGAGGCAAACACGGGCAAACAACAACCATGATGTCAAATAAATTTGACCATTATGTCAGAAGGTCAAATATTTGACCATTAGACAAAAAGTGTACTACAGGCTTAAGCACACCCGAACTGTTTCGCCGTGCCGCTTCCATTTACTTGCTTATAACATCCGCCTCATGGAAGTACCGACTTTACCTACCGCTGAGGCTGTTACCATACTGCTACTGGTACCCAAAACTATTAATTCTTCAAATTAAGTGTTTTTTTGTCCTTAAAAGAACAATTGTTCAATTCCATATCGGATATAATGCAATCGCATCTCAGTAATATTACCGACAGTCATATTCTTCTGAACATAATGATCCAACTTTTCCATTGGAGGAAGTGCCGGCTGATGTACGACAAAAATCTCGCCCGATCGCTCGCGTTGGCGTTCGTACTCAGGCAGAGGCCTGAGACGTGGTGACCAACCACAGGGCAAGTGCTTTGTTTAATTTGAAGGCAGCCACAGGCGCGACCCGCTGCTATATTCTGTTACTGCTGAGTGCTGATATCTGCTGCTACTGCTGTCAACGTTGTGGAGGTCTATCCAGCTCACCTTCCGACTAATGAATGTAGCTAGTTTTCCCAGAAACACTCTTCTATAGCCGAAGGGTGCTACGTAATAGGCCACGCCTTTCAGTTCAGTTGTTCCATTCCCTAATGTTCTTCAGACAAATTATTCCACAATTCGCATATGATTTTTGTATCCAGCGAATAAACACCGATGGTGCTCTCATACACGCAACGGTTTTAACCCGTATCTTATTGCGGTTTGTAACATCAAGCGATTTCGTTTGCTCGCTGTTGCGTGTTGCATCATGTTGCAACTTGGCAGCTGGGAGACGACGAAATTCTGTTTATGCTGATTGATTGAATCGACTTCATATTACCTCTGCATAGTCGAACTAACTGCTTTTGTGAATGCGTTCTAACAGGGCAGTTTATTATTCAAAGTCGGTTATGCTGATCGCAGCCTTTGCGCTGCCCCTACAGTGGGGGGTTTACTAAATAAAGTAAAAATTAGACAACTACAAGAGAATTTGATTGCATCCCGCACAGAATGTCTGCTTGTGTTGATGCCAGAAAATTATTAACCTTCAATTATTTGTTTATTTGCCTTGAAAAAGGCATTTTGCGGTTCAAAATCGGTTGCTGATCACAACCTTTGAGCTGCCTTAACAGTGGGGGAATTAACTGCTCCTGAGACGTGGTGACCAACCACAGGGCTAGTGCTGCTGCTAAGAAAGAACGACTGCTGTTGTCGCTGTCTAGAACTATTATGAGCGGCTCCGGCTGAAACAAGCTCTTATATAGGCCAAATAGCATGTTTTCAATTGCAAGGTATATGATTCTGTCGACCGTGCTTGGGAAGCAATCATATAACGACCAATCAGAGGTCGAATTTTTCGTTTTGACAAGGCTCGACTATTTTCAATAGTACAATAGTGCGAATAACAAAATTACAATTATCTTCATTTGGGAAGAATCTTAGAAGATTTTCCAATCTATTGCTGCAAGAACGAAGGAAATCCATCGAATACTAACCGATTTATTAGCATTTGAAATTGGACATATTTTTCACTTTTTTTGGTTTTAGATTTTCATTTCACATCCCTATGTAGCCGAACTTCCTGAGAGAAGTATTCTACTTCAAAACCTTGAGTGTGACTGACTTGCCGTTACATTCTACACCGAAGAGAAAAGTAACCGCAAGTCAGTCACATTGCCATGTTGAAACTATAGTGCGTGTTGACGTGTTGTTATTCGTTGCCGTGGAAAACTGTCAATCCTTCGCTATTAGGAAGTGTATGTCTATGAGAACCTTTTAAGAAATGTCGACATTGGAAAATCTCATGATGTACGGAACCGATGAAAGCTAATATCCGGTGAGGACTAGGATAAAGAAACTGAAGCCGGGACTGCAGTTGGTTCATCCGACAACAAATGTCAAGATGATCCAAATCCATTTGAGGTTCGAGCATCGACTTTGGAGATTTCTTGGAACGATTCCCTGGATTCTGATGGAAGTTTTTTCGATACTCAAGATTTTGCGGATAGATCCACGAAGAAGCGAACCAAGAAAAAAATTGACTTGAATTCGTATTAGCAGAAAATTGCTCCACATAAATTCATCACCAGTTCAAACTAAAAAATAATCCCAATAATTGATAATTATTTCTAGATAACTTAATTTCATCTAAACGGTCGTATCGAACTCTTTTTTCTCCCCATTCATTTTACTGTTGTATTATGCATGTTTTTTTTTGTAAATCGGGACTGACTTTCGGTTATTTTTCTTCTGGGACTGACTTGCGGTTACTTAGCCTAATGTGACGATTCGACTTGGTATTGATTTCCACTTTTGTTGAACAAACCACTATTTTTTATCGGTACATCTGAAAATATACTCAAAGCTAGGCTAAAATACGAGGCTAACTCAAAATTGACAAAATTACAGATGGGACTGACTTGCGGTTACCGGCAGTATATATATATATATATATATATATATATATATATATATATATATATATATATATATATATATATATATATATATATATATATATATATATATATATATATATATATATATATACATATTTATATATATATATATATATATATATATATATATATATATATATATATATATATATATATATATATATATATATATAAATTACGATCCCGGATTATTCGGTATGTTGATGAATTAAAAAAAGCTACATGTTGGTGAGCTGAAGACCCAAACTGAACTGAGGTGATTTATTATGTGGTTCGGAAATGATCGGCAACAAAGGTCGTTAACTCGCGTTCTGTTAACACTGCAGTTTCGGTGCCATTGCATCGATAAGCAAAGTGAACAGAATGCTATACGTCGATATAATTGAATTTTATTTATTTGCGTTCTTAACTTATATATATATATATATATATATATATATATATATATATATATATGTATATATATATATATATATATATATATATATATATATATATATATATATATATATATATATATATATATATTTATATATATATATATATATATATATATATATATATATATATATATATATATATATATATATATATATATATATATATATATATATATATATATATATATACTACGGCCGACTTACTGTTCGAGCGAATGCTGTCCTTACTAGCTACCGTTCGTTTGGACTCAACTAAGGGAAAGAAACTCTGTTTGAGTAGACCTAGCAAACCAGTAGATCAGTAGATCGCTTGATTTAAAACAATATTCTACCTAACCTGAACTCTTTAGAAATATATTTACACTTGAACTACATACGTAGAGTAAAAAATATCTGAGTGAAATATACAATTCATTGAATGACGCTTTTTGTCAATCATCAAATGTGCAGCATATTTTTCAATAGATATTCTGATGCGGAATGGATGTTGTAAATCCGGAACACATAGTCACGAAAATTGGATCTCATGCGATCATACAACATCGCATTTGGCCTCGCGTCTTTTCGGCCTCGGGTCCATTCGGCCTCGCGTTCATTCGGTTTCACGTCCATTCGGCCTCGCGTCCGTTATGCCTTGTGGCAATATGCCTCGTATCCATTATGCCTAGCATACTATGCCTAACATCCATATGCCTTGTGCCCCGTCCCAAATGGATTTCTTTCACCAAATAGGGTCCTCTATCACCCCTTGAAGGATTTTAGTGAGCTCTCTAACACCCTGTATAAATATGCAGTATTAGAATGAATATTAGTAAATGGAGTTTGATTCAGAATGATTTTACGATATTGAATTCAGTTCCTGCATCCAACCAACAAATAAAAAAATCTACAACATAGTATACAACATGTCTGTGAACCGAAAATAAGTTTGATTCGCTTTCGTTCAATGATTCCATTATCATTATTTTTAATGATGAAAAAACTGTAACGGTGCATAAACATTCAGATGAATTTTTCACCTCTATAATCTGAAAGCCAACAGCTACACGCCGTTGCACAGAATATCAAAATTTTTAATCAGTTAAGTGACGTTCTCCGTTCATTCTGTTGCAATGTCTTTTTGTAGATTTCATGCAACACAAGCTTGTGCATTTACCTACCCATTCACTTATCAAGAACAAAAGAACTTATTAATAGTAAAAATATTAATATTAATTCACGAAGGAATTAGTGCATTTGCATTACCGTAGCAAACATTCGATGATATCAGTAACTTGCAGAATACTTCTGATAGCCTTTTTAACATCAATTCACATGAGAGATACAGTGCACAACAATAAAAACTCGCCTCATATAGGGTAAGAGCACCGGTTTTGGCCATAGTATGTTATGTATGAGATATTTGTCCTTCTTCCTTCGAAAAATATGTAATTGAATATTTCCAACGGGGAAATCGGATGAAATCGCCTATATTCTGCACTAACAATGAGTTTAAATAATCAAATTATGTTGTATTGTTTACATACTTTCCAATCAAAAAACTTTTCTGCTGTTTTGGCCATAGCATTTCTAAATTGGTCACTTGGGTCTCCTATTGTGACCAATTCGCGAAAAAGTTGAAGTCACACGAATTTATTTTATTTTTTGACTTTATCATATAGATATTAGGGTGTCCCAAAATTGCACAAGTCTGGGGCTCACCCTCCAGATGATAGAAAATGGTGTTACGAACAAACTTTTGTTCGGCGGCAGCTCTGGAAAATGATGTTTTCAACAGGCTCCGATGACTTTTTTGAAAAAATCGGTTTTTCTTATGTTAAATCCAAAAAACATGTCCAGTTATTCAATTTTCCATGAAACCTAATCCTTTTATATTTTTTAGAGGTTCCTTAGGGTCTAAACTGTAAAGGAAAAATTCGTTTCGGATTGATTATCGTCAATTTATTTTCCTAAAAAAAATTCTATCGTTTGGAAAAGAGATTTTTCAAGTATACTTTGACATTCAATCAATAAAAGTGGGTATTAAATCTAATGCTCTCACCAACTGAATACCACTAAAAGTTGGGAAATTTTATGGGGAAGAACATTGCCAAAGACTGCGGGGAGCCTCGTAGCCGCAAGGTTACAGAGTCCGCTTTGTCAAGCGGATAGTCGTGGGTTCGAATCTTAGTAGAATCAGGCAATTCGATATCAAAAAGGACTTTAAGTATGAGTTTATTCTCAGGCTCCCCACCACTTACCCTTCCTTTACGCTGAATTCTATAATACCTTTGCGTGACTTCCTCTTAACAAAAATAAGTCCCTCTTATCAATAAAACTGGCCAGAAGGACGCACGACAAAACTTCTCCAGGGAATTATAATTGGCAATATTTGGCAGGAGGAAGGAGGCTCGGTATAGAAAAACAGTAAGCGTGTAAAACGAGGGGAAGTACATTACACACAAGCACTGATCAAAAATAATAATACGCATGCCACTTCTCAATAGCGATATTGCTAAAAAAATAGAAGTGCGGGATACAGCAGACACCCGGGCATATCTCACAATAGATCAACGATTCTGGTCGCAGTGAGGAAGTCCATACAGGAAAAAAAAATGCCAAAGACTACATGGCTCTCAAATAACTTGATATTAAGTTATTCGTGATTTACTGTGAAATAAAAAGTTGAATTTTAATGTTTTCCTACAATAATCAAGGTCGAGTAAAAAAAATTGAATAAATATTATCAAGTTTACTAAAGGGGAGGAAATGTATGTAATTTAACGAGGATGCGAAAAAGGACAAGGACAGAAAGTGCGACTTAAAATTAGAAAAAAAAATCTTATTCAGATGGGACTCGAACCCGCAATCTCCGGTGACTTCGATACGGTGCCGGGTATGCAGACTGCACTTGTGGTATCTTCCGGAGGTCAATGTAAGCCTAGTATTTTTCGATAAAAATGTTAATGATGACTCGAAAAGGAGGGTAGTACAAAACTTGAAAATGGTGAGCAGTGAAAACGAGTTCATGAGTGGAAAAATTTTCGTCTGTAAAAAACTTAGTGGACTCACAAAGAAGTCACTAAAGTTTTTTCGTTAGACTGCGGCTTGATATGAAGTTTTTTTTATTCAGGAAGATCCCAAGGCCTGGATAGAAAGAAATTATTATCTTGATGCCAAATCGAAATGTTAAAGCTTAACAGTTACCCTGCAGAACGAGCCCTTTGAGTAACAGGAGATTTAGTTGAAATTATAATACTATATGATACGGCAAATGAACATTTTAGTATTGGAAAACATCGAAATGTAACTTATTATTCCACAGTAAATCACGAATAACTCAAAATCAAGTTATTTTAGGGCCATATAGTCTTTGGCAATGTTCTTCCCCATAAAATTTCCCAACTTTTAGTGGTATTCAGTTGGTGAGAGCATTAGGTTTAATACCCACTTTTATTGATTGAATGTCAAAGTATACTTGAAAAATCTCTTTTCCAAACGATAGAATTTTTTTTAGGAAAATAAATTGACGATAATCAATCCGAAACGAATTTTTCCTTTACAGTTTGGACCCTAAGGAACCTCTAAAAAATATAAAAGGATTAGGTTTCATGGAAAATTGAATAACTGGACATGTTTTTTGGATTTAACATATGAAAAACCGATTTTTTCAAAAAAGTCATCGGGGCCTGTTGAAAACATCATTTTCTAGAGCTGCCGCCGAACAAAAGTTTGTTCGTAACACCATTTTCTATCATCTGGAGGGTGAGCCCCAGACTTGTGCAATATTGGGACACCCTAATATATTTACTCTAACAGCAGAAAATCCTCGTTTTTGAACTAACCAAAGGGCCAGTATATATAATAATCAAACTGAATAATGATATTATATTCACACATAGCTAGCAGGGCAAAGTACTTCAAGTTAGAATTTGTTTAAGCCTAGTAGGATGTTTAATAACATCACATCATCACATCACATCATAATAACATCACATCACTGACATCACATCATCGACCTATATTCATTTTTCGTCTGCCATTGATCTACAATAAAAAGCATCCGCTCTTTCCTTTTTCACATAGAAACTTTTTCGTATATTTTGCTAACATCAACTTCGGTAACTCAAGTGCCATTTATTATAGTCAGGTTAACGTTGAGAATCCGAAGCGTTAGTTTTGGTAAATACAAATGAAGTTACAGATTTTTTGAAGTAGAATACTTCTCTAAGGAAGTTCGGCTACATAGGGATGTGAAATGAAAATCTAAAACCGAAAAAAGTGGAAAATATGTCCAATTTCAAATGCTAATAAATCGGTTAGTATTCGATAGATTTCCTTCGTTCTTGCAGAAATAGATTGGAAAATATTCTAAGATTCTTCCCAAAATAAGATAATTGTAATTTTATTATTCACACTATTGTACTATATGCTTGCTTCCCAAGAACGGTCGACAGGATCATATACCTTGCAATTGAAAACATGCTATTTGGCCTATATAAGAGCCTGTTTCAGCCGAAGCCGCTCATAATAGTTCTAGACAGCGACAACAGCAGTCGTCCTTCCTTAGCAGCGGTTTTTCTCCGCGAGTGACGGCAGACAGCCATTATTCCCCCCGTGTTGGGGCAGCATGAAGATTGCCATCAGGAAATCCAATTTTGGAAATCAAAATGCATTTTTCAAGGCAAATAAACAAGTCATTGAAAGTTAATAATTTTTGTCAACGCAAGCAAGCAATCTGTGTTGCATCCTAGCAATTTAAATCTGTCGCACCCGTCGAATTTACTGAATGTGAAATAGCTTCCACAGTGCATGTTGTCCGTGTATCTTAATTCCACCAATGTTATGGCAGCTCAAAAGTTGTAATCAGCAACCGATTTTGAACCGCAAAATGCTTTTTCAAGGCAAATAAACAAATAATTGAAGGTTAATAATTTTCTGGCATCAACACAAGCAGACATTCTGTGCGGGATGCAATCAAATTCTGTTGTAGTTGTCTAATTTTTACTTTTACTTTATTTAGTAAACCCCCCACTGTAGGGGCAGCGCAGAGGCTGCGATCAGCATGACCAACTTTGAATAACAAACGGTTAACGTTTATTGAAGTAGAATACTTCTCTCAAGAAGTTCGGCTACATAGGGATGTGAAATGAAAATCTAAAACCGAAAAAAATGAAAAATATGTCCAATTTCAAATGCTAATAAATCGGTTAGTATTCGATGGATATCCTTCGTTCTTGCAGCAATAGATTGGAAAATCTTCTAAGATTCTTCCCAAAATAAGATAATTGTAATTTTATTATTCGAACTATTGTACCATTGAAAATTCTTAAGCCTTGTCAAAACACAAAATTCGACCTCTGATTGGTGGTTATACGATTGCTTTCCCAAGCACGGTCGGCAGAGTTATGGACCTAGTGAATTGGGATTGCATCATTTTGCCTTTATAACAGGGGCGACTCTTGGCTGTTGAACCTACCTGTTCAACAAGAAACTCTGAAAATCAGAGTTTGGGGAAGTAACTACAATTTTATCCGCGTAAAAAAGCAAGTAATTTCCAACAAATAAATAACAAATTCCCTTTGTTACTATTTAAAAATAAAACTGAAAAATAAGAAAATGAGAACATGAATTTGGATTTTGGATTCCTTTTTTTGCCTGACATCCCCATGTGCATTGCACAGGTTGCACCTATGGACGAGTCGCCCCTGCTATATAAGAACTTCATCAGATAATAAACAGACATTTCATCGGATATTAAATTGAACAACAGAAATTTGAAGAACAAAAATGAATATTTGAAAAGTTAATATTTTCTCGTTTTGCGCTATAATCCAAAGTTAATTATCTTCATCTACATGCATACTCTGATTATCATTACGTGTTACGTGCGTCGCTTGGTGTTTGGCTACGGTTATGCAGAACGCAAATAACGGCACGATGCGATTCGTCAAGACGAAATGTGTTGAAATGTATAGCTCTACTTCGCCTTAAAAAGAGCTGTACATTTCACCACGGTAAGGCGAATCGCATCGCGCCGTCATTCGCGTTCTGCATAACCGTAGCCTTCGTTCCGTTCCCGTTTAATGATGTCGTATTAAATGTGCATATTACAATTCGGCAGCACTTCAACTTCTCATTTGCACAAAATTTAAAAATATTCAATGAACTTCATTCAAAATATCAAACAAAAAGAAACTACAATACAGCCAATGAACGGTCAACGTTTATTTACTAGAAAAAATGACTGACACGCAAGCAGCCGAGTTATCTTTCTTGTAAAAGTATTCTACTTCAACCTTGCGGTCGTGGCTTTGCATACAACCTTCCTGTGATTTTTTTTCTTCATCTAATATTTATTTGACACGGCACAAATACAAATTAATGTTTAACGGCGCCAATTATATCTGATTTCTTACTCTCTAAGATATCTTAATAACTAAAAGCAAATTTTTCATCCTCGCTGCCGACTACGAGCTGAAATCAAATCTAACTTTAGCTAGAATGGTTTGTTATTTGATGGTTTTCCATTGCCGTTGGTAAGCAGCATATGCAATATGTTTCACTGCTGGGCCGAGATATTACGGACTGGCATATAGAGTTGTCTCCCTCGGGCCCTGAGAGTATCGTGCGGGTCTGGTTGTTGGTTCCGGATCCGGGGTCTTAACGTGCTCTTGTCGTTTGGTTGGATGTAGGCGGAAGGGAATGGGACTAGACTGGGGCATTGATGGATTTCAGGAAAACGTTATAAGGGACATGTAGGGTATGTTACGATTCGCTAAGATATCACGAACAGGAACAGCCGTCAGCCTACCTTGCTACCTAGGGAAGTTATGAGTTACAGATTTGTAAATAATCTGAACAAACGGAGACTCTCTAATCCCAAACCAGTTTTGTAGTTTTACATATCTCATGCGATTAAAATACCAGCCCGAAAAACTCCATACATATCATGTTTTGCATAAACATCAATACGTTACCATGGTTTTGTTTACACATGGCCAATATCAGGATTATGAATCATGGAATTGCATTAATATGTGGCCAAGAATGGATCAATGAACGTTTTTGGAAACTGTAGGTAATTATGATATTGCGGAAAAAAACACACCAAAATGTCTACTTTTTTATCCATGTGCTGTAGTAAGTTGTGCCTGATGCTGCAAACAAGATTTGTTATAGAAATGGGCAAATTTAAACTAAGTTATGCTCTATGAAAAATAGCTTGCAAACTACCTAAACGTTAGGCTATAGTTTTGTTGAATAGTATCAGCAGGTTCGATAGGAGACTTCAAATTAGGAGTAATCTAAGATACTTCTTCACAATTATCAATTTTATTCTATCATGGCCAAAACTGGTGCTATGGCCAAAATCGGTGCTTCTACCCTAATCATTCTAGAACATGGCTGAGATTCGTCATTACCACAGCTGAATATGAGAAAAATACTATCTCAGCATCAACAGGGTCGAGTATTATTCTCAAATGCACTTTTGCTGTTAATTCAAGCCTTATTGATCAGAGTAGTGGCTCCCAACCTTTTTAGCGTCGCGGCCCAGAGTACAGAAAGCTTCGCGGCCTTCTAAGAGAATTTCAGGTACAAGTTTTGTAGTACGATAATGTGTTAATGCCCGAATACACACTGCGTACCTGACTGCCTTCCAGGCAGACGCATCGTGCTTTCCATACGCCGCATTTTTTGTGTCGCCTTCTTGCTACCTCCTATTTGCGAAGGCTCTGGCAACACCGTGTTGTATCATTTTCCGCCTACTGGGGATTCGAGTTTTGATCGAGAAGTAGGTACATGTTGTTTTATCGTAATTCTGTTTTTCCTTTAACAAACATAAATAAACGTTAATTAGGAGACATGACGACAACAAGTTGTGCACATTAGTGATGGGAAAATTATCTATATTTATCGTTAAAATCAATAATTGCTTTGTATCGATAATTCCGTAAATTTCAGCGCTGACGATAATTATCGATAAGTCGCAGGCGACAGCTCAGGTGGCACAAAACATGCGAATTATTTCTTGCACTTGCAAAATATCACATAGTAGTTATCCAAAATAGCCAAGAAGAAAAATACTATCTCAGCATCAACAGGGTCGAGTATTATTCTCAAATGCACTTTTGCTGTTAATTCAAGCCTTATTGATCAGAGTAGTGGCTCCCAACCTTTTTAGCGTCGCGGCCCAGAGTACAGAAAGCTTCGCGGCCTTCTAAGAGAATTTCAGGTACAAGTTTTGTAGTACGATAATGTGTTAATGCCCGAATACACACTGCGTACCTGACTGCCTTCCAGGCAGACGCATCGTGCTTTCCATACGCCGCATTTTTTGTGTCGCCTTCTTGCTACCTCCTATTTGCGAAGGCTCTGGCAACACCGTGTTGTATCATTTTCCGCCTACTGGGGATTCGAGTTTTGATCGAGAAGTAGGTACATGTTGTTTTATCGTAATTCTGTTTTTCCTTTAACAAACATAAATAAACGTTAATTAGGAGACATGACGACAACAAGTTGTGCACATTAGTGATGGGAAAATTATCTATATTTATCGTTAAAATCAATAATTGCTTTGTATCGATAATTCCGTAAATTTCAGCGCTGACGATAATTATCGATAAGTCGCAGGCGACAGCTCAGGTGGCACAAAACATGCGAATTATTTCTTGCACTTGCAAAATATCACATAGTAGTTATCCAAAATAGCCAATCATTGTTTCCAATTCTCTACTGGCCGAATAGACTTCGGTAAAATTCACAAGTAAATAGACATTATCGTTGCTTTTGCGACCTCGCGCCCCCCTGCAGGAATTATCGATAATTCATCGATAGTATCGAAAAGACATAGGAAACTATCGATGTTATCGTTAACGATTTTGCTCGATATTTCCCATCACTAGTGCACATAGCGGAGCTCAATACGGCGCGATTGCGTCTTCCGTGTAGATTAGTGGTAGGTGATAGCTGCTAGAAGACACATTGCATGGTTTCAAGAAGGTAGGCTAACAATTTTCGTCAGAAAGGTGTTGTTACACCGCGTATGCATTCGGGACGTTTGTCAGTCTTATATCATTTTGGACCTTTTCAGGCAGTAGAGACGTTCTTAATCTTCACCACGCTACGCCAGAGCAAAGTATTATTAGGTCCCTACAACTTCTCCTTAGACAGTTTTTCAATATAAGCCAAAGTTCAAATGAAGCTTATGCTAAAATACTACGTTCTTTTGGAAAAAATAATCTGCAGTCTAAACAATAAGTTTTGTTGTAAATTCTCAAATTGACATTTAGTAGAGCAACACGCTTTGAGCGAAGCCAATTGAATAAATTTCGAATTAACGCCCTGCTACAACTTAGTGAAGCACAGAAACACTTTCTGAACGAAGCATTAAAAACTGATTTTTCAAATTTTATTCTTGGCTACTACCGGGCGAATGTTTTTACGGGTTTTTTATTGTTAAAATACTTTGACCAACCTGTCTACGAAGTTTAGTTTAAACTGTTTAATTGTCTAATAGTTCATCAATTTGAATTTTTGTATTGCAAAGTAGAGATCGTTAATTTTTATCATCATATAATTTAATTGCAAGGTGTATTAATTCTCAAGGGTATTTTCATGATATTGGTGTCCAACAGATTACACAGTGCAACAAAATTTTTTTTTTTTGCCTTGGTTTCTATATATAATTTATTGTGTATTTTGATGCAAAACCAAATATCCCCGTGCTTGAACATAGTTAAACTTAAGGGGCAACAACAGTGCCATTTTGAATTTTTGAGAAATCGAAAATTTTTGAGGTTTTTTAGACGCCATTTTGTTTTGAAACCAAATATCAAAATTCCATGAGTTTGTCTACATATAAGCATCTTCTTACCCATCTTTTAAAAAAACAGATCTTAAATCGGACAAAAGCTTAGCTCAAAACGGTAATTCTACGAAACCGGTTTTGGCATGGTTTTAGTATATTTCACAGAGCAAAATAATATCGAGTATGTATGAGCATTAATGGTAATGCGCAAATATCTAAAAGTAGTATTCAAATTATACCTCATATTGAGTAAAAAAGTCTCCGAAATCGATTGGCAGGTGTCCAATCTACGTAAAATGTCAGCAAC
This sequence comes from Wyeomyia smithii, assembly GCF_029784165.1. Lineage (NCBI taxonomy): Eukaryota > Metazoa > Arthropoda > Insecta > Diptera > Culicidae > Wyeomyia > Wyeomyia smithii. The sequence goes on along the minus strand of NC_073694.1, from coordinate 206,677,073 downwards.
ATGTCGATTTTGCCCAATTCCCCTGCAATATGGAATTAGGTTTATCTCGATGTTGAATTAACCTATTTAAAATTTTTTCAATGTAATTTCAAAAGTGTAAGCGATACTCAAGAATACAATAACAATTCGGCATCACATGATCCTTCCCCTCTTGTGGGGAGGGGGTTGTATTTTTGGCCAGGACCGGTCAAAACATGAAAATCTCACTTCAGCTATGAGACGGAATTATCGCGTCTTCGATAAAGTCAAATCGAAAAAATCGTCCAAATCGTCGAAAAAACATCGAAAATTTCCGATTTCTAAAAAATTCAAAATGGCGCCATTATTGCCACTTAAGTTGAAATATGTTCAAACTCGGGGAAATTTGTTTTCGCATCAAACTTCATCAAAAAATCATACAAAGAAGCCAAGGCAAAAAATTGTTGCACTGTGTTATCTTCGTTTTCGCAACAGTGGATTGGGAAATTACCTACGCCTCCATCAATATGCGGTAAAATTGTAATGTTATGACAGGAACTATTGAACTTTTAAAAATGTAGAGACATGTTTTGTACTCAGATTTCGACCAATTAGAACTGAAGAAAGGGTATTTTCGAAACCGAGGTAATATCTAGAGGCCGGAAATCGACTTGAGATGTCAAGATGACATTCTCCGGTTTCTGGAAAACGTTCCAAAATGGTCCAATACTACCCAATTATATTTCTTAAACCAGAACAGTGCCGAGACTGCAAATCAAATCTAGACGCCATTGTGAAATCCAAGATGGCGACATCCGGTTTCAGAAAATTATCGAACACCGAATATTATGGTTTGTCATGAAACCAAAATTATAGCCAGAGACCGAAACGGCTACAGACACCATTTTGAAATTCGTAGAGTCGATTTCCAGTTTACAAAAAACAGCCGGAAATAACAGAATACCACCCAACAGGTGAAGGTAGTTAGCGGGGGCCTAGTGTGGTTGGTAACGACTCCGCCAACCACGCTCGACGCCTGGGTTCGAATCCCACCGCCGACATAGGTGTCGATGGTTGTGGGGTGGCGTGATCCACTCACAACCAACCCAACTGGTCTAGATTCAATCCTAGCCGACACCGGGAGATTTTCTGAGGCGAAAAATCTTTGGGATCACGCCTTCCATCGCATGAGGAAGTAAAGCCGTTGGCGTCGGTCCGTTAATAAACGGGTCGTGAGTTAGGGACCTGGGTGTGGAGTCGCCTCCCTGGGCGTCGGTAATTGGCCACAACAGTGGCGGAAATAGACCGACGGAAAATAAGCGAGAATAAAAAAAAAAAGGTGAAGGTAGTTATTAAAATGAGTGGAGTTCTGCATAACCGTAGCCTTCGTTCCATTCCCATTTAATGATGACGTATTAAATGTGCATATTACAATTCGGCAGCACTTCAACTTCTCATTTGCACAAAATTTAAAAATATTCAATGAACTTCATTCAAAATATCAAACAAAAAGAAACTACAATACTGCCAATGAACGGTCAACGTTTATTTACTAGAAAAAATGACTGACACGCAAGCAGCCGAGTTATCTTTCTTGTAAAAGTATTCTACTTCAACCTTGCGGTCGTGGCTTTGCATACAACCTTCCTGTGATTTTTTTTCTTCATCTAATATTTATTTGACACGGCACAAATACAAATTAATGTTTAACGGCGCCAATTATATCTGATTTCTTACTCTCTAAGATATCTTAATAACTAAAAGCAAATTTTTCATCCTCGCTGCCGACTACGAGCTGAAATCAAATCTAACTTTAGCTAGAATGGTTTGTTATTTGATGGTTTTCCATTGCCGTTGGTAAGCAGCATATGCAATATGTTTCACTGCTGGGCCGAGATATTACGGACTGGCATATAGAGTTGTCTCCCTCGGGCCCTGAGAGTATCGTGCGGGTCTGGTTGTTGGTTCCGGATCCGGGGTCTTAACGTGCTCTTGTCGTTTGGTTGGATGTAGGCGGAAGGGAATGGGACTAGACTGGGGCATTGATGGATTTCAGGAAAACGTTATAAGGGACATGTAGGGTATGTTACGATTCGCTAAGATATCCCGAACAGGAACAGCCGTCAGCCTACCTTGCTACCTAGGGAAGTTATGAGTTACAGATTTGTAAATAATCTGAACAAACGGAGACTCTCTAATCCCAAACCAGTTTTGTAGTTTTACATATCTCATGCGATTAAAATACCAGCCCGAAAAACTCCATACATATCATGTTTTGCATAAACATCAATACGTTACCATGGTTTTGTTTACACATGGCCAATATCAGGATTATGAATCATGGAATTGCATTAATATGTGGCCAAGAATGGATCAATGAACGTTTTTGGAAACTGTAGGTAATTATGATATTGCGGAAAAAAACACACCAAAATGTCTACTTTTTTATCCATGTGCTGTAGTAAGTTGTGCCTGATGCTGCAAACAAGATTTGTTATAGAAATGGGCAAATTTAAACTAAGTTATGCTCTATGAAAAATAGCTTGCAAACTACCTAAACGTTAGGCTATAGTTTTGTTGAATAGTATCAGCAGGTTCGATAGGAGACTTCAAATTAGGAGTAATCTAAGATACTTCTTCACAATTATCAATTTTATTCTATCATGGCCAAAACTGGTGCTATGGCCAAAATCGGTGCTTCTACCCTAATCATTCTAGAACATGGCTGAGATTCGTCATTACCACAGCTGAATATGAGAAAAATACTATCTCAGCATCAACAGGGTCGAGTATTATTCTCAAATGCACTTTTGCTGTTAATTCAAGCCTTATTGATCAGAGTAGTGGCTCCCAACCTTTTTAGCGTCGCGGCCCAGAGTACAGAAAGCTTCGCGGCCTTCTAAGAGAATTTCAGGTACAAGTTTTGTAGTACGATAATGTGTTAATGCCCGAATACACACTGCGTACCTGACTGCCTTCCAGGCAGACGCATCGTGCTTTCCATACGCCGCATTTTTTGTGTCGCCTTCTTGCTACCTCCTATTTGCGAAGGCTCTGGCAACACCGTGTTGTATCATTTTCCGCCTACTGGGGATTCGAGTTTTGATCGAGAAGTAGGTACATGTTGTTTTATCGTAATTCTGTTTTTCCTTTAACAAACATAAATAAACGTTAATTAGGAGACATGACGACAACAAGTTGTGCACATTAGTGATGGGAAAATTATCTATATTTATCGTTAAAATCAATCAACGCAGGCGACAGCTCAGGTGGCACAAAACATGCGAATTATTTCTTGCACTTGCAAAATATCACATAGTAGTTATCCAAAATAGCCAATTATTGTTTCCAATTCTCTACTGGCCGAATAGACTTCGGTAAAATTCACAAGTAAATAGACATTATCGTTGCTTTTGCGACCTCGCGCCCCCCTGCAGGAATTATCGATAATTCATCGATAGTATCGAAAAGACATAGGAAACTATCGATGTTATCGTTAACGATTTTGCTCGATATTTCCCATCACTAGTGCACATAGCGGAGCTCAATACGGCGCGATTGCGTCTTCCGTGTAGATTAGTGGTAGGTGATAGCTGCTAGAAGACACATTGCATGGTTTCAAGAAGGTAGGCTAACAATTTTCGTCAGAAAGGTGTTGTTACACCGCGTATGCATTCGGGACGTTTGTCAGTCTTATATCATTTTGGACCTTTTCAGGCAGTAGAGACGTTCTTAATCTTCACCACGCTACGCCAGAGCAAAGTATTATTAGGTCCCTACAACTTCTCCTTAGACAGTTTTTCAATATAAGCCAAAGTTCAAATGAAGCTTATGCTAAAATACTACGTTCTTTTGGAAAAAATAATCTGCAGTCTAAACAATAAGTTTTGTTGTAAATTCTCAAATTGACATTTAGTAGAGCAACACGCTTTGAGCGAAGCCAATTGAATAAATTTCGAATTAACGCCCTGCTACAACTTAGTGAAGCACAGAAACACTTTCTGAACGAAGCATTAAAAACTGATTTTTCAAATTTTATTCTTGGCTACTACCGGGCGAATGTTTTTACGGGTTTTTTATTGTTAAAATACTTTGACCAACCTGTCTACGAAGTTTAGTTTAAACTGTTTAATTGTCTAATAGTTCATCAATTTGAATTTTTGTATTGCAAAGTAGAGATCGTTAATTTTTATCATCATATAATTTAATTGCAAGGTGTATTAATTCTCAAGGGTATTTTCATGATATTGGTGTCCAACAGATTACACAGTGCAACAAAATTTTTTTTTTTTGCCTTGGTTTCTATATAATTTATTGTGTATTTTGATGCAAAACCAAATATCCCCGTGCTTGAACATAGTTAAACTTAAGGGGCAACAACAGTGCCATTTTGAATTTTTGAGAAATCGAAAATTTTTGAGGTTTTTTAGACGCCATTTTGTTTTGAAACCAAATATCAAAATTCCATGAGTTTGTCTACATATAAGCATCTTCTTACCCATCTTTTAAAAAAACAGATCTTAAATCGGACAAAAGCTTAGCTCAAAACGGTAATTCTACGAAACCGGTTTTGGCATGGTTTTAGTATATTTCACAGAGCAAAATAATATCGAGTATGTATGAGCATTAATGGTAATGCGCAAATATCTAAAAGTAGTATTCAAATTATACCTCATATTGAGTAAAAAAGTCTCCGAAATCGATTGGCAGGTGTCCAATCTACGTAAAATGTCAGCAACATGTCGATTTTGCCCAATTCCCCTGCAATATGGAATTAGGTTTATCTCGATGTTGAATTAACCTATTTAAAATTTTTTTTCAATGTAATTTCAAAAGTGTAAGCGATACTCAAGAATACAATAACAATTCGGCATCACATGATCCTTCCCCTCTTGCGGGGAGGGGGTTGTATTTTTGGCCAGGACCGGTCAAAACATGAAAATCTCACTTCAGCTATGAGACGGAATTATCGCGTCTTCGATAAAGTCAAATCGAAAAAATCGTCCAAATCGTCGAAAAAACATCGAAAATTTCCGATTTCTAAAAAATTCAAAATGGCGCCATTATTGCCACTTAAGTTGAAATATGTTCAAACTCGGGGAAATTTGTTTTCGCATCAAACTTCATCAAAAAATCATACAAAGAAGCCAAGGCAAAAAATTGTTGCACTGTGTTATCTTCGTTTTCGCAACAGTGGATTGGGAAATTACCTACGCCTCCATCAATATGCGGTAAAATTGTAATGTTATGACAGGAACTATTGAACTTTTAAAAATGTAGAGACATGTTTTGTACTCAGATTTCGACCAATTAGAACTGAAGAAAGGGTATTTTCGAAACCGAGGTAATATCTAGAGGCCGGAAATCGACTTGAGATGTCAAGATGACATTCTCCGGTTTCTGGAAAACGTTCCAAAATGGTCCAATACTACCCAATTATATTTCTTAAACCAGAACAGTGCCGAGACTGCAAATCAAATCTAGACGCCATTGTGAAATCCAAGATGGCGACATCCGGTTTCAGAAAATTATCGAACACCGAATATTATGGTTTGTCATGAAACCAAAATTATAGCCAGAGACCGAAACGGCTACAGACACCATTTTGAAATTCGTAGAGTCGATTTCCAGTTTACAAAAAACAGCCGGAAATAACAGAATACCACCCAACAGGTGAAGGTAGTTAGCGGGGGCCTAGTGTGGTTGGTAACGACTCCGCCAACCACGCTCGACGCCTGGGTTCGAATCCCACCGCCGACATAGGTGTCGATGGTTGTGGGGTGGCGTGATCCACTCACAACCAACCCAACTGGTCTAGATTAAATCCTAGCCGACACCGGGAGATTTTCTGAGGCGAAAAATCTTTGGGATCACGCCTTCCATCGCATGAGGAAGTAAAGCCGTTGGCGCCGGTCCGTTAATAAACGGGTCGTGAGTTAGGGACCTGGGTGTGGAGTCGCCTCCCTGGGCGTCGGTAATTGGCCACAACAGTGGCGGAAATAGACCGACGGAAAATAAGCGAGAATAAAAAAAAAAAAAGGTGAAGGTAGTTATTAAAATGAGTGGATACCTTTTTTATTTGTAAAACAAAAACACCTCTTGAATTATTTTGAATCGAAAAAATCGATTTCTATTTATTTACATTTATTTACACCTTAATCCTTTTCACGTGCTGCTCGAATAAAGATTAAGACAATGCCTCTATTACAAATGAAAGCACATAATGGTTTCTACCACATAATAATTTTGGTTTTCAACAAAAACTTTTTTTCAAAGAGCACATTGAGAGTATACAAGCCAAGTGCATCAAATATACGAGATGTTTATATCCTTTCATTAACAGGAATTCTAAATTTTGTTTAAAGAACAAACTTTTGATTTACAAACAAATTTTTAGACCAGCAATGCTTTATGCTGTACCGATCTGGTCAAGTTGCTGTTCAACAAGGAAGAAAAAGCTCCAAAGGTTTCAGAATAAAATTCTGAAAATGATTTTGAAGCGTCCTCCTTGGTTTGGTACACTCGAATTACATAGACTTACTGGTGTTGGACCATTAGAAGCTATGTCAAATAAACTTATTAACAATTTTCGACAAAAATCGTTGCAATCCTCAATTGCTACGATAAGCTCTCTTTATAGCCAATAGGTTTGCAATTAAGTTAGTTGTAAGTTTACTTCCCCTTTTTTGAGTAGGTTTAAATCCCTACGAACGATAAGTCCTAATTGCGAAAGCAAACAAATCCTAACAATTAAAATAACAAATTTTTAACGGTGTTGAGAAGTCACCATTTGTGATTGGACACACATACTCATTACTTACTTATATTTATCATAAATACTTAAGCTACTAACAAATCCCCCTCTTTGAAAAATCCCCTCATTGAAAAATTGGTTTTCAATGTTCTCTTTATGTGCATGTAAAGAAACGTAAAATTACACGCGTTTTTTACTGCATTATAATGTTATTATATGTTTGAAATTATAGCACATTTGAGATATATAAATTGTCGTCATAGGCTAAGAAGCGCAGCAACGCGGGCTTCTGCTAGTTAGAAAATAATAATGGGTTCTAAAACGTGCAAGTCTACTCAGCTTTGCGGCGAAAAGTTTATTCATTCCAATTTTACTAAAACGGCAGACCGTGAAGAGAGCAAAAAAGAGCTGGCTGAGAAGAATGAATTTCTGACTTTATAATGTTAAAACATTGTTTATGTACACATATATATATTTCTATAAATACGAAACATATTTCATCATCACTCCTCGTGTTTGATTGGATAACATTTTCTCATTTTCATTCCTGCAGGCAGCCTTTACTCGAAGACGAAGGAATAATGGAATGACTACAGAAAAAAGTAACAATACTAACTGTATTGAAATGACGAGGCGTTCCGCTCTTTCCTTCGCACTGACATCATGGTGGATTTCAAACAGGGTTTATAATCGTAACATAATCTCAACAGTCTCGTTGGATACAGCGGTAGCAACAGCAGCCAATGGGAAATCACGACAGTCAGCGGAAATTCAACATAGCTAACGAACAAGCGCGTTCTACCCCAAAGAGAGATAAGGTTGAGCCGAGCAGATTTATGACTGGCTGTGCATATTCCATTCTTTTATTTCATTTGTTCAACAGCCGTTTTGCTCCCCTTTGTCGTTGCATGAAGTAATTTTAATTATTTTGCGAAACAATAACAAACCCATGCGAGAATTATGATTATGCTTCAATTCTCCGACTACTGCGTTTCTAATGTATAGAATGTGGTAATTGCAGTGAAGATAAAGTAATTTTCTCAGTAGAGGTGCAAAAATATTCAATTTTTCTTATAGACCTAACTAATAGCGCTAACTCTTAGTTCTTAGTTATAGTTCTAATCTTGGTTTATGCTGTGTATTCTATGCTTATGCTTATATATATATATATATATATATATATATATATATATATATATATATATATATATATATATATATATATATATATATATATATATATATATATATATATATATATATATATATATATATATATATATATATTTATATATATATATATATATATATATATATATATATATATATATATATATATATATATATATATATATATATATATATATATATATATATATATACAGCTTCTAGTGCTTCCATACCTTACTGCTGCAATTTGCACGCTAGCCATAAGCGTAAAATACACACCATGCCTTTCAATGGAAATTGAATTCTTTTTGTTTTTGTGCCGGTATAGCAGGATCTCATTCAACTTTTCCTGACTACATCAGTCCTAGCTCTCTCTTCTCATCATAGAACAAAACCCCGATTTTGAGTTCTCATTTTCTTTTTTTCATTTCCACACATCTGCTTGCAGTATCGGGTTGCGAAAAAAGATGATTAAAATTAAAAACCCCAAGAGTTCTCTTTATAATTAAATGCACAAAGCTGTGAAATTTTTTCGGTCACCTCCCACGAGCAGAAACCAAACAATTAGAATAGCATTGTGCAACGAATAGGAAGCGATAGTTGGTTTGTTATTAACCTCAGAGCAGTTGTTTGTCTCTGACTCAGAAGTATAACACATTAAATTTTCACAACATAAACGTTATTCAATTCAATGCTTTTTCTAATTAAAAACCAGTGTCATAATTTGTGCAGACTCAACAAAACTGCAACCAACATGAAACACCAGCTGCTCCGAAAAATCGCATTATAAATTAAAAAGCGCACAAGGCAAACCAAACTCAATCAAAAGAAACTGCTGAATGATACTGCCGGTGGGGAGGAACTGAGTGGGCGTAATTTTATTGTATTCGGATTCACGCTGAGAATGTTTTGACTAGAAACTCCTTGTTCCACAAGTGTTATGAATAGGAACGAGGGATCCTGGATGATGAGAGTAAATACCCTCAAAACCCTATTTATTATTTGGGACGTTTGATGACAAAATGATTGATTACTTTTTCTTAATTCGTCTGAAACAGATCACGGATTCGTAAAGAATTATAATATGCAAATGTCATGTCGTGATTCAACTGAATAATGAAACATATGAAGTTGTAATTAGCTAGTCAGGCTCTTGATTTTCTGCCTAATTTAAACATATAGAAATGCAGCTGTCTGTCTGTCTGATTCATATAGGCTTGGAAACTACTGAGCCGATCGGCGTGAAATTTTGTATATAGGGGTTTTAAGAGCCGAGAAAGGTGACTTAGATAGTTCGAGACCCCTCCCTCTTCTGGAAGGGAGGGGTCTCATACAAATGAAACACAAATTCATGCACATCTCGAAGGCTAACCATACAAATGGAACCAAATTTGGCATGTGGATGTATTTAGGAGTGACAAATAAGTCCATATTGGTTCGACACCCCTCCCTTTTCTATTAGGAAGGGGTACCATACAAATGAAACTCAAATTTCGCACAGCTCGAGAACCAATTAACCAAATAGAACCAAATTTGGCATGTAAATGTTTTTAGGGGTAACAAATCTGTCCATAATGACGCCCCTCCCTCTTATGTGAGGGAGAGGTTCCAAACAAATGAAACACAAATTTCTGCACATCTCGAGAACTAACCAAAAAAATGGAACCAAAATCGGCAGGAGAATATTTTAGGGATAACAAACATGTCCATAATGTTTCAACACCCTTCTTTCCAATGGAAGGGAGGGGTTCCACACAAATTTCTGCACATCTCGATAAATAATCAAGTTAATGAAACTAAATTTGATATGTAGAGGTTTTTGAGAGCAAGAAAAATTTTCGACTCCAGACGCCATTGTTAAATTTAAGATGGAATCTTCCGGTTTCTATCCGGAAAATGTCCTCAAATACTATTTTGAAATCCAAGATGGCGATTTCCGGTTTCTGGAAAACATCCGAATATAATCAAATACAAAACTCACTTTCAATATTTCATGGCCTATCCTTTGTTTTGTAAAACCATATTTATTCTTCGTGGTATGTTTACCACTAAGTTTTCACGAGTAGAAGCTGGGCTAGCATTTCACGCTGCATTTGCGACGTTCCATTGGTCTGTTCCATTCTTTAGATGATGCTTTGCAACGTTGGACTCAATAATCTTCCATAGATTTTTGATACGGTTTAAGTTAGGAGACTATGCTGGCCAATCCATCAATTTTATATTTTCCTCTGAAAATCATTTTCAAGTTTTCAATGCTGTATTTTTGAAATCGTTACCCTCAAACGAAGAGGCATGTTTTCTTTGGCATACGGGAGCATCACTGCCTATAATCGCATATCAGTCCCATTTGGAAAATCATCAAGTTGAGAAAACAGCGCTTAAAGATATATTTCTTGTTTTGGATATTCCACTTGTTTGGGGTGGGTTATTCTAATTTTTTCGTCATGATGTAATGAAATAGACCTCAATCATAACTTCTTCATTGAAGAATTGCCTTTGTCGTGAAAATTGCAATGAAAAATAAGGAAGAGACTCATATGCGATTATTTAGGCCATAGAGTAGCAAAATCGCATACTAGTCTCACTTTCAACCAGTCGGTGTACTACTCCATATTTTTCTCAAGTATTTTGAATATGGGCAGACGTTTATGGCCGCAGACAGCGCTAAATATTCTGCATGGAGAATGGCGGAAACATCGACTCATAACTTACCCCGACTTTAAGGTCGTTGTTGAAAAAGCAAAATATAAGGTTGAAGTCTTGGATATGCTACTCAATAATATCCTTTCTTATGTCTTAAGTGTTTCGCAATACTTGCTGAATAGAATTATTTCGCATTAACCCGTGCATTTAGCATATTGAAAAAGTGGTATTGAGAAAGGGAAGTTTCCAATTTCATTACAACAGTGACTTGACAGAAGACGATGGCGATGAAAAGAGGTACAAGCTGTTTTTAGCTAAGCAACTAATACTTTTGAGTCCTGACAATTTAAACTTGAATAATTATTTGAAGTAAGTAGATCATCCACAGGAAATTAACCTCTTGCAGAAGGCAGCATTGCTCAAGGCTATTATCCCTCTGATTGACGAAACCAATAACCTTTCGGGAACGAACTTTCAGAAAAGTTGCAGTTTCAGTGGCTACTTAAAATTATCTTTCGTGTGGAATTTATTTGAAATTACCTTGCAATTATTAATTATGTGATGATTTTTTAACAGTAAAAAACTTGAAAAACAACACCAAGTATTTATTATATGGATTGTAAAAACAATATGGCCATACTCAAGAAAAACATTTGGTGGGACTGATATGCGATTATTTTCAAGATGGGACGATTTGACCTCACTTTTTTTTCTGACTTTTTTCAAATAAAACATACTTTTTTGTTTCCTTAATCGATAGTAGAGCAAGAAATAGGCGGAATCTGATAAAAAACAAAGCCTTGGTGCTACATTCCGATTCGGAACTTGACCTTCTGTTTATTCTACACAGACTTCGCAGCAAACTGTTTAGTGTACAGGACAATTGCGGGGCTAGCGCTACGATTATACTGACACTAACAGTCTCTCCCGAGTCAAGACTCGAACCTACGACGACTGGCTTGTTAGGCCATCATCGTACCTTGAGACCAACTGAGAGAACTTGCGGAATCTGATATTTGACTTAAAAACGACGAAAATCCATATGGGACTGGTATGCGATTATAAGCAGATCACGCTACGTAAAATATCTACATAGTCGTTAGTATTCATAGTTTATGTTATAAAATGAATGGGTTCCACACCAGCAGCAGAAAACTGCACCACACCATTTTGTGGTCACTTCCAAATTTTACTACTTTCATGGTTAATTGTGCGTTGCAAGCAGTATTTACCGGTCTTCTCACCAGCTGGTGACCGTTTGGACCAAGAAGGTTAAATTTCGACTCATCCGACCAAAACAAAACACGATATGCCATTTAGTTGCACCCTAGTCTAAGAACTTTTTAGAAAATTCAGTTCTTGCCAAAATGTGTCGCTTTTGAAGTAGAATAAAGTTTCCTGTTCACCTAGGTGGTCGATTTTGCTTCCGTATACCAAAGAAAACATGCCACTTTGCTGGATCTTCAAGCAGTATAACGATCCTAAACATACAGTATTGGAAACACGAAGATGATTTTCAAACGAAAATAAAAAAATATTAGTGTGGCCAGCGCAGTCTCCCAATTTAAATCCTTTAGAAATTTTATGGAAGATTGTGAAATTGTGTGTGAACACTGACTCACGCAAAAACTTTCGGAATCACCGAAACGGAAAAATTCTTCTTTGAAAGAGAGTGTCTGCACATCATGATGACGTAACACAACACCATATAACAACTTAAATCAGTGCGCAAATATGGGAAATTAACCAAAACTGCAAGTGTATTTATTATTTTCTCCATGACTGTATTCCCGAAATCGTGATGATGACCTGAACACACGAATCGACCTCAGACAACATTTTGAATTGAAGGATGGCGGCTTTCGGTGTCTGGAACACAGCCCAAAATGACCAAATACCACCCAATATAGATGTATCTTTAACCAGAATAACACTCAGAGGCAAGAAATCGTCTCCAAATACCATTTTGAAATCCCAGATGGCGACTTCCGGTCACTGGAAAACATCCGAATATGATCAAATATCACCCAATATGGGTATTTCCGAAATCGTGATGATGCACTGAAACCACAAATCGACCTCAGACAGCTTCTTGAATTGTAGGATAGCGACTTCCGGTTCTTGGAAAACAACCCAAAATGACCAAATACCACCCAATATAGGTGTTTCTTTAGCCAGAATGACTCTCAGAGGCCAGAAATTGTCTTCAAATACCATTTTGAAATTCAAGATGGCGACTTCCGGTTTCTGGGAAATAGCGGAAAATGACCATATACCATCCAATATGAGTGTTTTTTTCTTAACCAGAATGACGCTCATAGGCCAGAAATTGTCTCCAAATGCCATTTTGAAATCCAAGATGGCAACTTCCGGTTTCTGGAAAACATCCGAATATGACCAAATACCACCCAATATGAGTATCTCCGGAGCCAGAATGTTGCAAGAAGCTAAAAATGGACCTCAGATACCATTATGAATTGCAGGATGGCAACTTCTGGTTGCTGGAAAACAGCCAAAAATGGCCGATTTCCGTTCGATTGAGTATCTCCGAATCTAGAATGATACACAGCAGTTAAAATCGACCACAGACCCCATTTTGGATACTAGGTTGGCGACTTCCGGTTCCTGGGAAACTGCCGAAAATGATCGAATAACACTCAATATGGGTGTTTCTTCAACCAGATTGACGCTCAGAGGCCAGAAATTATCTTAAATACCATTTTGAAATCCAAGATGGCGACTTCCGGTTTGTGAAAAACAGTTTAAAATAACCAAATACCATCCAATATGAGTATCTCTAGAACCAGAATGATGCAATGAGCTAACAATTGACCTCAGGCACCATTTTGAATTGCTAAATGGCAACTTCTAGGAAACAGTCGAAAATGTCCGAATAATACTCAATATGGATATTTCCATAATCGAGATGATGCATAGAAACCAAACATTGACCATGGACACCATTTTGAATTTAAAGACGACCACTTTTAGTTTCTGAAAAACACTTAAAATAACTAAATACCTTTCAATATGGGTATTTCCGGTGTCAAATTGATGCCAGAAATCTGCTGAAAATGACCGAATACCACCAAATATAAATATATTCAGAATAAAGACGATGTTCAGAAGCCAAAAGTCGAAGATGTTGTCCTTTCGATAAAACCAATCATTTCAAACGATTTGTTATTTGACTTTGATCATATCCTATGGCCGATTCGTCGTGCATCTGCAGACTTTAAACAAATCGCAAGAAATCAATGAATTTGGAACGTTCAAATAGTACGATACCACATTTAAATCATGTTGAGGCCACATATATCGATCAAAGCAGGTATAGTTTTAAATAGTCTTTGAATTTCTTTTCTTTCCATAACTTTTGAGCCACATATCAAATTGTTATGAAGTTTGTTATTTGTATGTTTTAAAGATGACTCGGTTGTATGACACTAGTAATGTTTAAATATGTCATGTAATCTTTGAGATAACAGACTTTCGTTGTTTTATTAATAATTTAATACATAACGGTTGCTTAAGCTCGATTATAATCACATGAAATGGGAACGTATAGGGCAGCAAAACTTTGAAACCACGTGTTCAATCATAATTCATCAGTTAACTTGATAGGCAGCGTTCAAAACTTTTTGACAAATCTAAATAAACATTCATTGGCGCGCTAACCATATTCTAGCGGTAGAGAAAATGCTTCGCCAACCTGAGCGTCTGTTCACCAATATGTTGCGGCTCAAAACAGCGTCTGTTCTCCATGTTAGAAGCGGCTGATCGACGTCCTGGTGTCAACGTGGGACTCTAAACAGTGCTGAAACGATGGTTCTCCGGCGACACAGGGGGTTGGCGCAGGCCTCACAAGCCAGCCGTAAAAATTTAAAATCATCAGTACAGGAAGCACGGACTAACGATTGCAAACTCGGATCATGGAAATGCAAGTCCCTTAATTTTTTGGGAAGTACCCGCATTCTTTCCGACTTATTGAGGGTCCACAAGTTCGACATTGTAGCGCTGCAGGAAAAATGCTGGAAGGGAGTGTCGGTACATACGTACAAAGGTGGGTATACCATCTATCAGAGCTGCGGCAACACACACGAGCTGGGCAGAGCTTTTATTGTGATGGGTGAAACGCAGAAGCGCGTGATTGGGTGATGCCCAATCGACAACAGAATGTGCAAGTTGAGGATTAGAGGCCGTTTCTTCAACGTGAGCATAATCAACGTGCACAGCCCTCACCTAGGAAGTAACGACGACGATAAGAACGCCTTGTACGCGCAGCTGGAGCGTGAATAAGATAGCTACCCAAAACATGACATCAAAATCGTTATCGGAGATTTTAACGCTCAGGTAGCCCAGAAGGAGAAATTTAGACCGGTTATTGGAAAGTTCAGCGCTCACCGGCTAACGAACGAAAACGGCCTTCGACTAATTGATTTCGCCGCCTCCAAGAACATGGCCATACGTAGTACCTACTTTCAGCATACCCTCCCATATCGGTACACCTGGAGATCACCACAACAGACCGAATCGCAAATCGATCACGTTTTGATTGATGGAAGGCACTTCTCGGATATTATCGACGTCCGAACCTACCGAGGCGCAAACGTCGATTCTGACCACTATCTTCTGATGGTCAAAAGACTTTTGATTGTCAACAACATCCGTTACCGTCACCCGCCACGGCATGACCTGGAACGACTAAAATTCCCCGAAGTCGTTACTTATTACGTGCAAAGCCTTGAGGCAGCAGTGCCGGAAGAGGGTGAACTCATCGAAGCCCTAGAGGACTGCTGGAGTAATGTAAAACCAGCCATTAACAGCGCAGCGGAAGGTGCCATAGGGTTCGTCGAGAGGAATCGCCGTAACGGCTGGTGCGACGAGAAGTGTCAGGCGATTCTAGATGAGAAGCGCGGGCATTGATGCTACAGCAAGGGACCCGTCGAAACGTGATGCGATATAAACTGAAGCAAAGACAGCAGACCCGTTTGTTCCGGGACAAAAAGCGCCGACTTGAAGAGATGGAGTGTGAGGAAATGGAGCAGCTGTATCGTTCCCAAGAAACACGTTCTACAAGAAACTGAACGTTCTACAAGAAAAAACTCAAACTATCGAGAGGAAGCAGATACAAGTTGGATTCAAATCTGGAAAAGTGTTACTCAGTTCAACTTTGCACGAGTTCATGCCATCACTGATTACAATGAATACCTGAATGGCGCAGAGGCAGAGGACCTAGACGGCAGGAGGAACGACTTCGTCAGCACAGCGGATGAGGAAGACATTCCAACCCCTACGATAGGTGAAGTTAAAGATGCCATCAAGCACTGCCGTGAGATGACAAAGTGACGTAAAAGCCATTTTTTCGAATATGAGTTTTTCATGCCAAGTTGTTATTATTCGAAGACCTATCTTTTTGTACCTTCTTTTTCGTTGTTACTCATTCATACGTTGTATAAAATAAAAAAAAAGTGTGCTCCCAGATGCTCTCCCAGATCGTCTTTCACTGTCTCTCGCCGCTAGCAGGGAGGTTTGTTGGAAGTTATCAAGCCGGTTTTGTGGCTGGGCGATCGACAACGGACCAAATCTTCACGCTGCGGCAGATCCTCAATAAGAGTCGCGAATACCAAGTCCCCACGCACCACCTATTCATCGATTTCAAGGCCGCCTACGATACCATCGACCGTGTAGAGCTATGGAAAATCATGGACGAAAATGGTTTCCCTGCGAAACTAACAAGACTGATCAATGCCACGATGGATGGTGTACAGTGCTGTGTGAAGATTTCGGGTGCCCGTTTGAAACACGCAAGGGACTTCGACAAGGCGACGGTCTTTCCTGCCTCCTGTTCAACATTGCTTGAAGGTGTGATGAAACGTGCGGCCTTTAACATGCGGGGCACGATCTTCAATGAATTCAGCCAGTTCATCTGCTTCGCTGACGACGTGGACCTTGTCGGAAGGACGTCCCAGGTGGTTGCTGAACAGTACACCAAACTGAAACGTGAAGCAGAAAAGGTTGGATTGAAAGTGAATACGTCAAAGACTAAGTATCTGTTAGCAGGAGGAACCGAGCGGGATAGGGCTCGCATAGGCAGTAGCGTAATAATTGACGGAGACGAATTCAAGGTGGTTGACGAATTTGTATACCTCGGATTTTTGGTAACGTCAGAATACAACTGCAGTAGAGAAATCCGCAGACGTATTGTAGCTGGAAGTCGTGCCTACAACGGACTCCACAAGACGTTGAGGTCTGGTAAATTCCGCCCCCGTACCAAGTGCACCATGTACAAAACGCTCGTAAGACCAGTCCTCTACGGGCACGGCACATGGACAATGCTCGAGGAGGACTTGCAAGCACTGGCCGTTTTCGAACGACGTGTGCTTAGGACTATCTTCGGCGGAGTATGTGAGGATGGCGTATGGAGGTGAAGAATGAATCCCGAGCTGGCGCAACTCTACGGCGAACCCAGTATCCAGAAAATCGCGAAAGCTGGAAGGGTACAATGCACGGGACAATGTAAGAATGCCGGACAACAATCCCGCAAAAATGATGTTCGTATCGAATCCGGCCGGTACAAGACGTAGAGGTGCACAACCAGCTAGGTGGTTAGACCAAGTGGAGCAAGATCTTGGAAGTGTGGGACTGTCAAGAAACTGGAGACAAGCTGCTATGGACCGAGAACGTTGGCGTAACATCGTGACGCAGGTGAAACCCTGAGGGATGTTTCGCCAGGAAACACAAACACAGACAAACATTTCAAAAGGTCCTATCTGCTTTCATCGTTTTTCCGGAGCGTCTTTTCATTTTGGTAATGGTTCAGCTTTAGTACCTATCCCAAGCGTGGTTTTCGTTCAGAAGGCTAGAGTGATCCCTCCGCTATCAACTTGTGTAAATAACCTGTCATAACAGGTGTTTAATGAGTTGTGGTGGTTGAATGAAAGTGATCGATTAAAAAATCGATCAAAGCAGATAGCAAAATGGCATATTACAAAGGAGTGGCAGATATGTTCTCGATATGCGATCAGAAGTGACGTGTTAGTAGTTGTGACGTAACAACAATAGTTTACGTTTGGCGTTCAGTGCGGATTTTCGACAAATTGTTCTTTTTTCGAATTTCTAACATTCTACGGTTACGAAAAAACGCGAATGCAATCGTGTGGAGTTAAATCATGTGGTATAACGGTTTATCAAACCTAATAGTTAGGCGTAAGCATACATGCTTCTCTCAAAAATCCCGATGTTGAGAAACGCTGGTGTTTGTTCTGTCGGGTACCAGATCTTCCCGCAATGTTTTATGTTTGTTCACAACATTTCAACGCGGAGGATTTCGAGCAGGTTCCAGGCCGATTCCTGGTGCATTTTAGCATTGGAAGGTAACTTTTCAATTTACCATTCGTAGCTATCCAAAAGTAATTGTTTACGTTTAACCCGTTCCAACAATTTTCACACTTCCTTTGGTGAATCCATCATCACGCACGGAACAGAGTTTTTAAGGCAACACGAGACAGATTCATCAGCTGAAAAATACGCTTCTTCGGCCGGACATTAAAATACATGGTCCGGACTCGCGGAATAACTCACCCTAAGTGATGAAGAGGACGACACGTGGACCTACAAGCCAGCGACCTTTTGAGAAATCAGATGAAGTATAGTACGCCGTGAATTATATCGCTCGGTCTATTTTGAAAAGTAACTCCCAAATGGGCATTTATATCTATAAAATTAAAAGCCCTTCGGAAGATGATTGCCATAAAAAAATCATTTTGAAGATCTCTCTAACGGTGGACTAGTTCGACCTTTTTCAGACTGAATGGGGACTGCTAATCAGATGTTTTAAACCATATGCATAAAACTGCTACCGATTCTTCAGTAATTCAAACAGGGTACAAACAGGGGTTTGAACAGCACACAAATTTCAAGTCACGTACAATTAGGAAGCAGAAAGCCAAGTTTCCTCACGTTCCGGATGATGTGCCAAAATCAAATCGAAGAACTGAAAGTAAAATATAAGTATGACTTAACAAGAAAACGAAAAAATAAGCCTAACGGTCAGATTTTCGATCAAAGCAAGCAAAAAAAGCAGTGGCGAGAAAAAATAGAAAAAAAAAAATCTCGAACATTTTAGAAATTAAAAATTATTTTAAAATAAAGCCTTGAAAACTAAATGAAACCTAACTTTTATCGTTTTTTGTTTTATTCCTAGATTTGAGAATTCCCAAAATTTTGAAACGGTATTTATCTTCTACCTCTGATTTGCTCAGATCTCTTTTATTAGAGTACATCTATTGATTGTGTCACACACAAAACCTGGTAGGAGGTTTAGAACATTGCAATATATGGGAAGGCCAAAATGAGAAAATCGGGAATAAGTGATCAAAATATTCTATGGAAACTGTACCATATTTAAACTCTCCCCAAAATAGAAACGTAATCCATGACAATACCTGGGAGACACATGCTGTTCCTGATATTATCATAGTACAACAATATAATGCATTTCATATGACTTCCAACAAAATCCATACATTTTCCTATGCCAAACTGTGTTCAATTGGTTGTTGTGACGTCACGATCTCAGTACGCGAGAAATGTTGAATGGAAGATCAGGCATTGGGAACCTCAGAACACCCGTCCAAGGTAACTTCGTTACCGGAACCTGTCTCGCGAAGATCTTTTAGACCACGCTAACGGTAAGCAGCATTCAGAACCGTGATTGCACGGTAGTTGCAACAATCCAACTTGTCGCCCTTTTTGTAGATGGGGCATACTGTACCCTCTTTCCACTCCTCCGGTACTAACTCCTCCTACACAATCTAGGCAATAACTCAGTGCAGCGCCTTAGCCAGTGACTCGCCACCGTGTTCCAACAGCTCGCTCAGGAATTGGTCAGCTCAAGCTGCTTTGTTGTTTTTCACCCTGCCGATCTTCTTTTTAACCTCCTGGAGGTCAGGCTGGAATTATGTCGTCATCTGCGCGTACACCGAGATCTACTACCACTTCGTCGTCGTCCTCTGCTACATCGTTGTTAGGATACTCGTCGTAGTACTGATTTCACCCTTCAATCGCCTCACACTTGTTTGTGAGAAGGTTGCCGTCCAGGTCCCTGCACATGTGGCATACAGCCTTTGCGAGAACTGTTCAGCTTCTCGTAAAACTTTCGTGTGTCATTTGCACGGTGTAGTTTCTCCAATGCCTCGCGATTTCGATCTTCCTGCTGGCGCTTCTTGGTCCGTAAGACCGAGTTTACCTGTTCCGTGCGCGTCGGTAGCGCTCCACGTTCGCTCACGTTTGGTGTTGCAGGGTTCTCGCTCGTGCTGCATTCTTCTCTACCACTAAATGTTGCACATGTCTGCACTCGTCGTCAAACCAGTCGTTTCACCTGCTCGAGGCCATTGAACCAAGAGCCGCAACAGCAGTACTACCTTTGGCTGATCAAATGTACCTCCAGTCATCTTCAAGAGTAGCTGCACCAAGCTGCATATTGCCTCCCGTCCTACCTGAGTGTTTATTAGGATGGGACAAAAAATAAATATCAGCTCCAATGCACTTTTCGTTTTCCTTATGGGTCCTGTAACAACTGTGTAACTTTTCAAATCGATCGGTGGAGCGCCTGATTTGCGCCCGATTTTTAAAGTTTCCATACGATTTTATATAGGAAAATCCACTTTTTCAAAACTTATCCTCTAGAAATTTCCAGTTGGCTCCTAAAAATATACCAATACATGATATTTGTAGGAAATTTTTCTGAGAATAATTCTTCTTAAGACTGTAAGGCGCTACAAAATTTGTAGAAAAAGTTAGTCACCTTAAACTGATCGAATGTCTGACGAACGGCTCAACATTGAATTTTTCCAGAAACACTGCTGCAGCATGCTGCTGTTGCAAACTCAACAACGTGATGAGAAACAGTTTCGCGTAGAATTAAGCTTGAAAGCGTGATTTTTTGCTCATAGTATCTTCGGAGAAAATACAGCTCAAGCTGCTTTGTTGTTTTTCACCCTGCCGATCTTCTTTTTAACCTCCTGGAGGTCAGGCTGGAATTATGTCGTCATCTGCGCGTACACCGAGATCTACTACCACTTCGTCGTCGTCCTCTGCTACATCGTTGTTAGGATACTCGTCGTAGTACTGATTTCACCCTTCAATCGCCTCACACTTGTTTGTGAGAAGGTTGCCGTCCAGGTCCCTGCACATGTGGCAAACAGCCTTTGCGAGAACTGTTCAGCTTCTCGTAAAACTTTCGTGTGTCATTTGCACGGTGTAGTTTCTCCAATGCCTCGCGATTCGATCTTCCTGCTGGCGCTTCTTGGTCCGTAAGACCGAGTTTACCTGTTCCGTGCGCGTCGGTAGCGCTCCACGTTCGCTCACGTTTGGTGTTGCAGGGTTCTCGCTCGTGCTGCATTCTTCTCTACCACTAAATGTTGCACATGTTTGCACTCGTCGTCAAACCAGTCGTTTCACCTGCTCGAGGCCATTGAACCAAGAGCCGCAACAGCAGTACTACCTTTGGCTGATCAAATGTACCTCCAGTCATCTTCAAGAGTAGCTGCACCAAGCTGCATATTGCCTCCCGTCCTACCTGAGTGTTTATTGGGATGGGACAAAAAATAAATATCAGCTCCAATGCACTTTTCGTTTTCCTTATGGGTCCTGTAACAACTGTGTAACTTTTCAAATCGATCGGTGGAGCGCCTGATTTGCGCCCGATTTTTAAAGTTTCCATACGATTTTATATAGGAAAATCCACTTTTTCAAAACTTATCCTCTAGAAATTTCCAGTTGGCTCCTAAAAATATACCAATACATGATATTTGTAGGAAATTTTTCTGAGAATAATTCTTCTTAAGACTGTAAGGCGCTACAAAATTTGTAGAAAAAGTTAGTCACCTTAAACTGATCGAATGTCTGACGAACGGCTCAACATTGAATTTTTCCAGAAACACTGCTGCAGCATGCTGCTGTTGCAAACTCAACAACGTGATGAGAAACAGTTTCGCGTAGAATTAAGCTTGAAAGCGTGATTTTTTGCTCATAGTATCTTCGGAGAAAATACTTAGAATATCAATCCCTAAATTTTGAAAGTATTCGTTGTGTGATTTATACCCCTAAAAGTGAGAAATCAGCTTTCTAAACACACCTAAGTAGTGAAAAACATGTTCGTGTAGGATTAAGCTTGGAGGTATGATATTTTGCTCTCGTTATCTTCATCATCGGAGAGCTTGCTTAAAATATTAACTATCAAGTTTTAATGTAGATTGATTACTCCCCCTAAAAGAGGGAAATAAGTGAGACAACTTGCCAATTTAATAGATAATACCCAGGTGTCTTTCAGAAAGGAGTTTGGTAGATACATAGCTACAATTTGCGCAGATACATGGCCAGCAGGTCACTACGAACCAATGAGGTATACACAGGTGAGGAAAAAGAAGACATTCGTCTGTTCTAGTAGCGAAAAAAGGTAAACAGAAGCAGGTGTTTGGATTGTGATGTAGATCTAGGTCAACAAGCAAATGCCATTTGGAACCAGGTATGTCCAAACCCACCACACCACTGCGTGTGTGTTTTAAGCGGTGCCACGGAGGGTATTTTCATTGCCCTTCAGTGCTTATACAAAACGGAAACCCACAGGAAACCACAGCTTCGGCTAACACAGGCCCGAGTGTTCCCGACTTCGGGAGCCCACTTTCTGACACGTGTTTTTTCAAACGCTTCATTTTTACAAAAGTAAATATGAAAAAAATATTGCAGGTGGTTGTATGCGATGACTACCGTCAAGCTATCCATTATTATATCATTGTCGATCTCGTCATGGCGACCAATGCTTGTGTGTTCCCCGAAACTGCAAGCCCTCGATTGCTTCATGTGCCGAAGTTAAAAAAGTTAAAAAACGAATGGCGCTCCGGTGTTTTGTCTTTAGCTAGCGACGGAGGGTAAGGCTACAGTCATACTGAGGCGTCAAACGAAGCGAAGCGTTGAGCGTTTGAGAAGCGGAATAAACAGAAGCGTTGGGTGAAGCTTCCTATGACATACTGGAGCGAGCGTCGCAAATGCGTTGTGTTGTCATATTCCTAGATCCCAGTAGCGGTTTTGTTTGAAGGAAATATAATTCGTCCAATGAAGATTTTTTTGCTTCTTCAAGCACGGAAAATTACGTTTTAGTGTACATAGAGATTTTTTCATGAAATGAAATAATATTACTGAAGTGAGTTGCGCTACAGACGTAGTAAAAAATATAAGAAATTATTCTGAATTTTAAACCCGTTGACCCCGAGCAACGTTCAACTAGTTTATAATATCTGTTAGGATTTCAATAACCCATGTGAGCACAGCTAGTTACTCAGCGGCTTGCATTTTCGCGACCAAAGAAGTTCAGCATGCTAAATTTCTGGCCATTCAAATCAAAACTCAACAATATCAATCAATAAGATTTAAGACCAAAATGAAGCAAATATTAAGTACCTGGCGATATCAGGTTTAGTCTGAACATGGATTTACTGCACAACCCTCTTCTAAACATTTTAACATTTTCTAAACGAAAATGTATTTTATTTGCTTTTTTCAATTACCAAACCAAAACAAAGCAAATATAAAGCATCTGGCGATAAAAGATTTAGTCTGAATATGGTATTACCGCGTACATATACGCGCGTCAAAACACTACTCGTTCTGTTTCGCCGCCTCTATCGACGCGTCTTTGCCGCTCCAGTATGACCGGTTTGAGCGTTTCATATAGACGTTCGAAGAAGTAGCTCGGACGCTTTTGCGACGCTTCTTGCTTCGCTTCATTTGACGCCTCAGTATGTCAGTAGCCTAATACGAATAGCCCTGCGTGGTGTGTTTGTTAGCAGAATTATCAGTAAAAAAAATAAGTTTGAGCCAAAGATGTTTATATTTTCAACAGACAGCGGTTTGCAATCAACACGGGGAGCTAAAGAAAAACTTCGAAAACCTACCCTTTTTCAGTTGTTTCGGATCTTTCAGCGGCCCACCTTGATACCCGCTCAACCAACATCCCGTCAAAAGATCAATACTCTCTTTTTCTCTTTTTCAATAGACTTCATTTACGGTGGTTCGTAGTGACCTGCTGGCCATGTATCTGCACAAATTGTAGCTATGTATCTACCAAACTCCTTTCTGAAAGATACCTGGGTATGATCTATTAAATTGGCACCAAAACCCAAATTGTCATCCGACGTGGGTGTATAGAAAGCTTATTTCCCTCTTTTAGGGGAAGTAATCAATCTACATTAAAACTTGATAGTTAATCTTTTAAGCAAGCTCTCCGATAATGAAGATAACGTGAGCAAATTATCATACCTCCAAGCTTAAACCTACACGAAAATGTTTTTCACTACGTAGGGGTGTTTAGAAAGCTGATTTCTTTCTTTTAGGGGTATAAATCACACAACGAATACTTTCAAAATATATGGATTGATATTCTAAGCATTTTCTCCGAAGATACTATGAGCAAAAAATCACGCTTTCAAGCTTAATTCTACGCGAAACTGTTTCTCATCACGTTGTTGAGTTTGCAACAGCAGCATGCTGCACGAGTGTTGCTGGAAAAATTCAATGTTGAGCCGTTCGTCAGACATTCGATCAGTTTAAGGTGAATAACTTTTTCTACAAATTTCGTAGCGCCTGACAGCCTTCAGAAGAATTATCATCAGAAAAATTTCCTACAAATATCATATATTGGTATATTTTTAGGAGCCAACTGGAAATTTCTAGAGGATAAGTTTTGAAAAAGTGGATTTTCCCATATAAAATCGTATGGAAACTTTAAAAATCGGGCGCAAATCAGGGGTTCCACCGATCGATCTGAAAAGTTACACAATTGTTACAGGACCCATAAGGAACACGAAAAGTGCATGGGAGCGAAAAAATTACACCAACGCTTTTTTCCCATACAACTGTGTCCCAGTCTAGTGTTTATATTACCGATGACGATCTTGACGTCCCGTTGCGGACAGCATTCATACACCTATTCATCTGCGCATAGAACGCTCCTTTTTCGTCGTCGGGTCTTCCTTATGTGGGCAGTGAACGTTGATGATGCTGTAATTGGAGAACGGGCCGTTAATTCTCAACTCACATATCCTCGCACTGATCGGCTGTCAGTGATCCCGCGTTGGCGCATCCTACCCCTAAAGCCAGTCTCCAGCTCTGGAAAAAAGAAGCCTTCTCGATGGCCACTTTTCCATACCTTCTGTCTCAACCAGCAAAGTTCCTGCAGTGCTACGATTTTGAAGATGCGTGGATTGAGTTTATCATATATTATCTTGTCGCTGTTGCGAAAGCATAACAATCTGCAGTTACATGTACCTAGTTTTCGATCGTAGTCTTTATTTCGACGCCGAGGTCTGTGCCGATTGTTCCGATCCGTATTCATTTTTTCGATATTTGTAACGTTTGGTGTTTTGAGGGTGGCTTGTTGGACCTTCCACAACCGCCTGTCTCGCCGGAGGACCATCGAGTCAGTTCTATTTAGAGTCCCAAGCTGACACCAGGACGTTGATCAACCGCTCCTAACATGGAAATCAGACCTTGTTTTGAGCCGCACCATCTTGGTGAAGAGACGCTCGGTTAGCAAAGCATTTTCTCTACCACCGAGATATGGTTAACGCGTCAATGATCCGGTCGCTCGTTCTCATTGAGCTATTGTCAAATGACAACATTTCCCAGGCAACGCCAACCAGTTGTGTTCATGTTTCAGCTGGCAGTCTATTGTATCATATGACTTGTGGAGGCGTGAAATACGAACTTGTGAGGGCACCGGGATGAGCTAGATAATGATGACTCTAAACACTGATAAATGACTCTAAACACTGGCTTCGATGTTTTCCACGTACATTTTAACGCTTCCTACTTCCGTGTACGTTGCAGAACTCGCTGCCATTCAGTACTCTCTTGGGATCATTGAAACCATGCCCATAGACCACAACTTCATCTTCATAGGCAGTCTCAGTGCCATTGAGGATCTGCCATCGATGGAGTCGGTAAGGCATTCCCCGTATTCCCTGGGGAAAATACAGGGGTTTTTAGTGCTCTAACAGATAAAAATTATCAGGTTACGTTAGCATGGGTACCTTCTCATTGTTTCATTCCGGGCAATGGAAAGGCTGAATGTTTAGTTAAGGTGGGCATAATTGATGGCGAAATTTATGATAGACCAATTGCTTATGACGAATTTCATAATATTTTGCGACAGAGAACACTCAATAGTTGTCAATTATCATGGAGCTCAGATGAACTGGGATAGTGGCTTTTTCTTAAAGTATCGATGGCAGGACTACTATAATTATTAGTATTATTATTAAAATCCTCGATTTGATCTTGAATCGAACCCGATATCTCAACTGTGTAGGAGAGCTAGCCGATTGACATCGCTAACCACAGAGCTACGAGGACCACAGCTCGTAGATTAGGCAAGCTTGGATTACCAACAGAAATTCTAGAGTTTGTTTCAAGAATAAACTCTTAATTTACAAACAAATATTTAGACCATCAATGTTATATGCAATGTTATCTGGACAAGTTGTTGTACAACCAGAAAGAAGATGTATCAAAGGATTCAGAATAAACTTCTGAAAATGATATTGAAGCGTCCTCGCTGGTTTAGTACGAATGAACTACACAAGCTTACTAATGTGGAAACATTAGAGAATTTGTCAAACAAAATTATCAATGAGTTCCGAAAAAATAGTTAAAACCTTCAATTACAACGTTTAGCTCACCTTATGGTCAGTAAGATAGATGTAATATTAGATTGAGGTTCAATTAAATATTCTTTTTTTTTCTTGACATGCAAGTTTACAATTTTCCTACAATTATATTCACTTAACTGCGGAAGCAATTACAATCTTTTAATGAAATAAAATTTAAAATATATGTAATAGTGTTGATATGTCGCCGTTTGTGGCACACACAAAATAAATTCTGAATATTAGTACATAAATAAATTAATCATAAAACACCCCCCTTCCCTATTAAAAAAAGGCAAGCTTGGATTGTTTCAAAGTGTGTAGTGTTTTTTTAGTGTAATTTGAAAAATAAATTATTAGTGTTATTTGGAAAATGAAGAGGTATTATAATATAATTTATTTATTAAAACGTTGATTCATTTAGAAAATACTAAAATTGCAGATGTAGAGAAAACATGAAATTGTAAAGCAGCTTGCGTTGATAAATTTGTTGATATTAAGTTAATAGCCGAAATTGTTCTTATAATCGAGTGCCACGATATTTTAGACGCACAGGTAGTTTGAACTAAGGAAAAAAACCCTGTAGGAAAAAGTTGGCAGCAAAGTCCGCAGGAAAACGCGTTACAGGAACGGTAGGAGTGAAACGCAGAGACGGCGTTACTCAATAAACCGGATAGCACAGATTGGGAGGAAGTCGAAGTTGCTGCAGGAAACGGAGCCCCGTAGGAGAATCCAGAAGTGATAAAGAAGGTTAGATAGATTAAGAAAGTGGGAGAACGTGAACGTGAAATAACGGATTGTATACGTAGTACAACGCGGTCTTTTCATCGACAATTCCGAGCATTTCCTTGAATCCGTGGAAAATCTAGATAAGTGTGCCGACCCTGCGGATTTTGGTGTAGGGAGTCCATACAGCGCTCACTGCTGTGGCTGGTCGATACTTACACTTTGACGTCAGTGAAACATTTTTTCAATCGTAGACCTACGTCTTCGACCCAATTTCGGAAGAAAAGTTTATTGGTTATTTCATATAGTTATGTTATCAATTGAAAAAAAAACATAAATTCTACGAATGCTCCCAGGTCTATAACAAGCCGCTATTTGTGACTTTTGTTTTGATGTCCTATTTTACAATCTAATAACAAAGATTCCAGAACACGCAACTGGAATCCACAATTCTCTCAATGATGTGCTTCAATTATATACGAATCAAATCGAATGAACCGTTGTTGAAGTTTCACTTTTAATTTTTGTGTATCATACTCTGAACAAACTATAATTTTGGCTCTATTTTTGTGGATCGTTCCACCAATCGTCACCATCTCATCAATCAATCAGGATAAAGGATTATTTGACAATAGATTATCTAATTATGATACTAGTCCTTCCGCTTCGGCTAGAGAAACCAAATAAACTTATTTTAATGAATCTTACATAGGAGTTATTTTGAACTTAAATGATCTCTGTGGGTGAGTTATGAAAAAAGTCTGTGCTAAATCATTTCATCGATTTTTCTCCCAGTTTTCAAGGAAATAGGAAAAAAATGGCCAGCGACCATATGTTTTCGGGACAAATGCAGTAATGACAATTTTTCAAATAAACGTTCTTCGAACAAAGTAATATCAAAAGCTGATTCAATGTTTCATTTTCAAGGGAATTCATATGTGTAGGATTTTTCTCCAAAGAGCAATGGTTATTGCAAAAATAATGTTTTTTTTATAAAACTATATTAAAATACAGATTTGCTCTAAGCCCCTAAACGTTTGATACAGCTTGAACAAATTTCAACTTTAGTTCTATTAATTTTATTTTTTTTTCAGTTTTAAACATTTTCATTTTTGGCAAATATTTACAAAATGTTACCAGAAACAGACTTTTTGTAACATATCTAATAAGGTTGCACAAGTTTTTTTTTTTTCAAATCTATCCATACTCAACCCGATCATTTAAAAAATATCAGGATTATAACAAATATTGTTATTTTGTTACGAAGTTTTTTATCAACTTGTGCTCTGAACTAGTGCTGGGACTTTTAACCGGATATATTCGTGATCCGGGTCTCCGAAGCTCGGATCACGGATGTGTAAACGAATACTATTCGGATGACCGGATATCCGGATACGGATAATCGAATAGTCGGATATCCGGATATACTATCCGGATATCCGGATTTTTTTTCTGTCTCTCAGGCCCGTTAAAATGAAATGTAACGCGAAAAATGACTTTTTCCACAATCCCTCATCCCCTCGTAAGTATTTATTTACATAACTCTCATTAAACTATGTTCGAATACAATATCCGGATATCCGGATATCCGACTATCCGAAAATCCGGATATCCTGTCGGATAATATCCGGATATCCGGTTGATCTGGATTTTGGATATTTATCGGATATCCGAGGTTGGATATCCGGATATTTTAATCCGGATAGTCCCAGCACTACTCTGAACTTGGGCTCGTTATTAGTTAAAATATCAAAATTTCTATCAAAATTATTTACTAATTATTACAAATAATAGCAAGTTTTGTAAGATTTCTGGCAGAAAAAGATCAGAATTAGTTAGAATGTACAATATTTTGTCAATTGAATAACAAATTTTGTTATAAATATGCTTTAAAAACACACTTTTGAATATTCAAGTGTACGATAACAGAATTTGATATAAATGTGGAGTCTTCATGTATTCTTTATTTCCAATTTTAAAAATATTATGAGAAGATATAAAAAACTGATAATTTTATCTAATTTGAATTTAATGATTCTAAAACTTGAAATTCATTTATTATCTGAAAATACTGCAATTATATTATTCATATCTGGAAATTCTGTAATTCAATTATTAAGTAGTCAAGCTGGAAAATATATCACGTTACAAGGTACCTGGCAGAAATTGAGCCCAGGTTCTGATCCGACTCTTTTATTATCTGGCGTAGAAACAGCCAAAAATGTTGTTGTATAATGTTTTGGAGTAAGTTCAAAAGTGAAGTGAAGTAAGTTCAGATCGTTATTTCTGTTCAAGTAATCAGTTCCATTATTAATAGTTATGGTACAACACTTATAATCGACGTATTTGAGTGTTAGTGATACTCTTATCGCAAAAAGTTAGTGAAGTGAAATTCAGGGTGTTTGGAAAAAATTATGTTTTTCTAGATCGCGCTCGAAATATTTTCTAGAAGTTTTAATTTCAATATAAAACATAGTGATTTTATTCTTATTTTTACTCGTGAGATATCTGCTATTGGTGGTTTGACATAGTTCTGGAGTATTGATATCCTTCATATAGGTGAAAAATTTGTTAGTTCAATAGAACACAAAAAACAATCGTTGAAATTGTACATTTGATCAATTTCATCCAGAAGATCAATGTACGGCCTCACTAAAAGTTAAACTACTAGTTCTATTATATTGGATAATTGTTCTTTATTAAATGTGTCGGTCGACTCACTCTTTTTTAATCTGTTTTAAAAAGAAAAAACAAAAGATAAAGCTACGAAAGCTACTGGTCCTGCAAACCGAAAAAAAAAACAAAAAGAGTAATAAAAAGAGTTTGAGTGCATTATTTTGGTATTTTGAATCGTAGCACATACTGGACTATATTTTACGATTGTTTATGTATGATTTTCGTTCTTTATTTTATAAATTGTTGCCACCAACTTCTTTCCCTTTCTGTTACTCTATTTTTTTTCTTCCACCTTCTCTTCATCTTTCTTTTTCTCTTAACTTGATTTTTTATATTCTCTTTCCTTTACCTTACTCCCCCCTCTGTCTTTCTTTTTCTTTGATTGTTGTGTCCTCCTTTTGTAAAGCTTTGGCATCATCATTTCAACTTATTTTCTTTAATCCGCTTGAATCTTAAAATTGTAGTACATTCAAAGTCGGACTGAATGTTAATGGGAATAACTATCCTCCTAAATAAATCGATCCTCTGCATCATTTTTTTGTGAACAGTAATGGTGAATAAAATAATAAATCTTTGCACACATTATGTGGGTGGTGCATTCTGAAACGCAAACACAATCCACCGCGTTTTGCATTGTTAAAAACAGTTTTGTTACTTTTCTATTCTGACATCGTTGCAAGAAAATTCATTAATCAAAATATCCTAATTTGCATCCTGTTTTGTATCTGTCTGGATAAGAAACATCAGCACTAATGCTCCTTGTTTTTGCTTCGTTCTTATGGTCGTATATTGCTATATCGTATTATGATTGGCCTCAATTTGCCCCGCCTTTTTAATAACGACGGAAGGACGAAAACATGATAATAAACAGGCACGTTGACTGTGAAATGTTTGTTGCATACGGTTTTGCCACCCTTCATGGGTACCCAGCAGCCGCACGTCAGCCTAACAAAGCATGATTCATTTTTCCTTTTCATTCTACCACAAGAACACAAGTCGACTGATATCCGGGTAGAAATGAAAAAGAGGAAAAGGATTAGCAACAATAACAATAGGAGCGCAAGCGCTAAATATAATTATGTTATAGAGATTACTATGCAAAAGTGGGTGGAAATATAATTCAATTAACTATGCAATCTGTACACTTCTCCTGCTCGTGTATTGATGTAAATAATGATGTACATTTTCAGAGAAAAAAATGGCGTTGAAAAGCTGTGCCGCTTAACCTTATATATATATATATATATATATATATATATATATATATATATATATATATATATATCATTTTTGGATTATCAAAGTGTCGATATTACAGGCCATCATTTGAAGAACATTTGGTGCTGAACTGGTTTTGCTCTCAATCAGTTCAATTCATTTTATAATCTAGTTGCCACTAAAAGTTCTTTATACAATTATTTTCATGTAAATATTTAAAAAATCGAAAATGCATTGAACTACAAAATTGTGATATTTATACAGGCAACGTGTAAATTCAGACTGCTTGTCAAGCAATGAAAAAACAAATGGAAATGTGCCCCTGCATCCTGGGATATATCGTTCTCTTCCTCTCTTGATGTTTTTAGTGAAGCTGGAAGCTATACATATACACTTGTATAGTTATAGATATACATATATATATATATATATATATATATATATATATATATATATATATATATATATATATATATATATATATATATATATATATATATATATATATATATATATATATATATATATATATATATATCTATGAATATAAATATATACTGCAGGGGATTGCAATGTTGATTTGCATCAATTTTAAGGGATGTTTATGATAAAAATCTTCAGTTCCATTGTGGGCTTCGAGCGAGTCGGTTGTGAAAATCAGAAGATTACTCTTATCAATTTTGTACGCGGGTATGATTTAGACCGAGTGCAACAAAGAACTATTACTGTTAGCCAAAAAAAAAATTGGCATTGATTGTAGTTATTACGTGATAATGGCTGGTCCATTTTTATCCCCGCTACCTGGTGATTTATTAACAGAATATATGTTTGGACGACGCCGTCAGCGACGCAATAGGACTACATTCACACCTCAGCAGCTACAGGAGCTGGAAGCCCTGTTTCAGAAAACTCACTATCCCGATGTATTTCTTCGAGAAGAAGTTGCCCTAAGAATCAGTCTTAGTGAGGCGCGAGTTCAGGTGAAAATATATTTTAAATACTGCTTCGAAAAATGTTAACTATGAGATAAACAATCCGACCGGTGGAGATGTTATCTATATTCAATTATGATAAATTCAACTTTATTTACAAGCTTCAAACAGGTGTTCAATTATTGGGTTCAACGTTAACATGGTTAGTGTTGTTTCGATCATTATGATATCTTAGTATTCCTGAGATCGCTCATAATTCTTGTGCTCCAAATCTAAGTTATAAGTTTAACATAGTTCATCGATTGCTAGTTAATGATTCGAAACTCCAATCGCTTGTTATATCAAACTGGATACCAATTATATCAAACTGGATACCAAATTTCTAAACGACTATCTTTCATTGCAAGCCCTGTCGTCATCTATATGTATTTTTAATATTTTAAACCTAGTTAGTATTTTTTATATAACATGGAAATGTTTTACTGGTTTTCAGTGACTTATTAATCGAAATAGCAGCTCACAAGTCAAAAGTTCTATTTTGTAGAGAGACATAATGTTGAGCATGTCTGTAAAATACTTCAACAGATTTGTTCAAATACCGTAAAATTGGTGTATTTGTTAATATGCAATATGGTTGTATATACAACCTTTTAACAACAGTTATCAGAGCTTGGGAAAAAGCAAGTTCTTACTACTTAAAATTGCATTGTCGAATTCGTTTGATAAACGCGAGATTGCGGTTTTAGGTAAATCAGCGCTTTCATCCTGCTTTATTTACTACGAGAAAATCATAAAAATAATAGTGTTATTGGTAAAATGTAAATAATGAAGGTTTAATTTTTTGTGAATTAAACATGGAGGAAAACGGTAAAAACTACAAATTAAAAATATTATATAACTATATATGTATGAGATTACAATGATAGTCACTGTAGTGGGTCTAGGTAGCAAAAAGAAAAACAAGTACAAAAGAAATATCCTATTTGGCCTCGACATAAAATGCAAATCCGACAATCCAGTCGCAAGATGTTCTGATCTCAGTTGTGATGTGAGTCACTGTTTATTGAAATAATACCCGTACTTTGTCCGTTATACTAACACTTAGCATGGACGACGGTCTTTAGTTCAAATCTTAGTGGAATCAGTGCCGTTCGATTGCAAAAGACTTATGCGAGGGCTTATTTTCAGGCTTTATAATACTGTGACTAACTATTGACAAAACAAATCTCTCTTATGATGAAACGGGCCAGAAGGATACATGGTTAAAACTTCTTCAGGTAATTATAATTGGGTATACTTGGCAGAAAGAACGAGGCTGGTATAGTCGAGCAGTTAGCTTATTAGGAAGAGTAAAAACACACACAGATAAATAATTAGCATATCACCTACTCTCAATAGTGAAATTGCTGATACTAGAAGTGTGGCATACATCAGGCACCTTCCTAGTAACAATATTGGTTTTATCGAAGTTTTATAGCGCTTAATACAGCCAAAGCGCGTTACATTTTCGTCGATGAAATGATGATGAAATCTTCAAAAGACATTTGAATCTGAAAATCATTTTCAAATAGGGAAAAAAATTAAATATCAGCTAGTTTTCTTCTTGGCAGTCACAAATGGTTGTTTGTTTAGCTCGCGATATAAGCTAATCGAAATAATCTTACAACTAACCTGATTGCTAAATAATAACTACATAAAAAGAGTTTCCCGTAGTAATTGAGGATTGCAACGATTTTTATGGAAACCTTGTTATAGTTTAAGAATTCTGCAACACCACTTATGTGTTTGATGCACCTTGCTTGTGTATTTTAAATGTGCTCTTCAAAAATAAATTTTTTCTCATCGCAATTTAGTTCTAAGTGCTTAACCTTGTTAGACTAATCTAAAATAATCCAACTTATCTTAATAACGTGATTTTTGTTGGATTTGTTAGCGTTATGAGAAAAATGATCAATTCAGTTTTAGTTTTAAGTTTTCAGTGTGTAATCCAGCTTCGGGGTTTCTAACAATAAAAAGTAGTTTTTTTCGTTACCCATCAAAGAGTGAAGACTAAAATTGCAATAATGAGTATTTTTATTATAATTTTTATTCCAGGTATGGTTTCAAAATCGTCGCGCGAAATGGAGAAAGCAAGCCAGATTGCAACTATTGCAGGACGCATGGCGAATGCGCTGTTTAGGCATAAGCTCTACGCAGTTAGTAACTGGTATGATTTTTTAGTAACAACAGCGCCCAATTATTCCAACTATTCTTTTTATAGATCCCCAAAATTCCTCTGCTTCAAATAACAATAATGCAACTAGTAAAAAAAACGACGAAAATGAATCCACTTCTAAGGAATCTGAATTTACGTTAATGCATCCAGCATTCCAAGGGCCCAGTAATTACACAAATGACAATTCTGTTGAAGATGTAAAAAGAGCTACTTCAGCTCACTCGTTATTTCAAGCAAACCGAAACCATTCGAATAGTGCTAATATTAACAACCGTGCTTTGTATCATCCGATACATGTTTCCTCTCGTATGTCGTCAAATTCAGAGGATTCAAATGGCAGTGATTTGACTGACGGATCAGAAGAAATTGACTTGACTACAAACAGCGGATGCATTGATTACTCAAACAACAGTTCTATGAAAAATTGAATTGAATCAAGTGATTTTGTAAATAATAAATACAAATGAGTTGAAACAATGTTTCTTTTTCATGAATTGGCAAGCCAATATGTAAAAAAATATACGTAGTATACGGCATTCGTCGCTGCAATTCGATTATTTTAAATTTTTATGTTTTGCTTATGGACATTGAAATATCTTATTCTATTCCAGAGTTGCCAGATGTATTGTAAAAAATTAAAAAAAGAGTGACCAAGTGGCTTGTTCCTTTTTTTTGCTACGACATCTATCCCTTAAGGCCCGAATACACACACGGCGTAATGACGCCTTCTCCATACAGATTAGAAGGCATAATTGCGCCTTCCGTTGGAACGCCTTTCAACCAGAACCTTCTAGCTGTGCCTTCTTGTGAAGAAGGCAGTCGTTCGCCGCCTTCGGCTGCGTACTTGACTGCCTTCCGTGTAGACGCATTGTGCCTTCCATACGGTCTTGTGTCGTCTTCTTTTGGCGGAGGCGCTGGCAACGCCGTGTTGTATCATTTTCCGCCTGCTGGTAATTCTAAAAGTGTGTTGCCTTATTTTTTCTTCCAACAAACTTAAACAAACATGAATTGGGTGGCATGACGACAAGAAGGTTAGCACACGGCGGGGTTCGAGACGGTATGATTGCGCCTTTCGTGTAGACGAGTGGAAGTTGGTAGATGCTAGAAGGCACATTAGAAGGTTTCGAAAAGGTACTGACAATTTTCGTCAGGAAGGCGTTGTCACACCGTGTGTGTATTCGGGCCTTTACATATCTTACCCGAAATCCAGAGTAATCAAAAGAATTTATTTTTGAATGTTTATTTTTGCCTTGACTATAAGTGCTTCAAAGGGTTGAATGACGTATATCGCTCGACTCAGTTCGGCGATCTTGTTGTGTGTGTGTGTGTGTGTGTGTGTGTGTGTGAAGCGGTCTATCAATCACACTCGATTTTCTCAGAGATCGCTTGAACGATTTTCATGAAATTCGATGCAAATGAGAAGTGAAAATCACGAAATTTAATTATCTCAGAAAATACACAACCGATTTGAACAAAATTGGAACCAAATGAACGAGCTGTCTAGAAAGTACTTACCTCAGGACTTTTATAATGGTTGAACATGAACATTTGTCTAGAAAGTTCTTAACTTAGGACTTTTATGATAATTGAACATGTGGTTCAGTTATGAGAAGAAACGTGTTCTGGAGACTATTGAATCTAACTCATGTTTCTCAGGGATGGCTAGACCGATTTTCACAAAACCAGTGTCATATGGAAGGTCTAGTTACTCCATAAAACCCTTTTTTTTTGCAATCGTGCTATTACTTTGCCTGTTTTGTTTAAAAGTGTGGAAACAAGTAACATATTCCGAAGACTACTTAAACTCACTCACTTATTTCAGAGATGGCTGAGCCGATTCTTAAACTTACAACTTACAAGTAAAAAAATTCATAACTATTTGATATGTGGTTCAAACTTATGGAAAAAAAAGAAACTGAAAGACAGTTTAAAACTGGCTGCTTTGACTTAAATTCGATGTTGTACTATTTGAACGTTCTCGGCGTTGCTCGGGATTAAAGTGTTTGAAATTATACCCCGGGCGTAAGTCATAGAAGCCAAATATTCAAGCACGCGAAGCCGAAGTAACAAGATTTTTCAGACAATAAAAATCTTAGACATTAAGTCACTATTTGCTTCAATGTTTATCATTTCGTGCACTCAAGTAAGTTGTCTGTTTGAGTACACATCGTATCGATTTTGAAGACTCGATTAGCAAGTTTCCCGAAGCAAAATGCAGACGACAAAGCCTCGACTTACCCCTTTCCCAAAGTCCTGGTCATAAAGGCCAGAAATTCAACCATGCGAAGCTAAGGTAACAAGGTTTTTAGACACTAATAACCTCAGACGTTAAGTCATTATTTGCTTTATTGTTTATTATTTCGTACACTCAAGTAAGTGGTATGTTTGAGTACTCTTCGCATCGATTTTAAAGACTTGATTAGCAACTTTCCCAAAGCAAAATGCAGACGACAAAGCTTCATGTAGTCTCAAAATTTACTACTTTAACGTATATTGTCATGAACACTGTCAAGAACAGTTTCCAGTAAAGCCGGTAACTTTAACAACTTTTTAAAGTATCACTTGAATATACGATTCTTCAGTGGATTTTCCCGGGTGTCGCATTTTCAAATAAAATGGATATACTAGAATGCATGCACAAGCACAAATTCATCTGTAACCAGTGACTGGTTTTTCGTTTGTGGGTAATTTCGATAATGATGGAAAAATAAAGGCAAATATAAAAAAGGTTTTATTTTTTGACGTCGGACTAACGTCTATATCGAAGTTAGGCACCTGAATTTGAAAATCTAGTAATTCAACCGGGGAAAACCAGGGAAAAGTGGTCAGGTTTTGAGCGCTTATATCTCAGTCATTTCTTCTCAGAATTTCGAGGTTTTGGCATCAACCGATCAGAAATTCTTTTACGGTTGAATTTATGTAACAAAAATAACCTATTGTTCGAGATACACTATTGAAAAATTGATAAATCACATCGATTGTCTAAATCATACCGAGCAACCAATCACCACCTCTCTTCACAAGCACAGTCGACACTAACGGATACAACCGATCTGACTTTGTAAACAGTCTCACAGCTTTCAACCAATAACGAGCTCGCTTTCGGTAGCTGCAACAGGTGTTTCAACACCGTTTTAAAATGCTTCTTTTATCATTACCACTGAACAGATTCTAAACACCAATGGCTTGATTGATAGGGGAAATATTGCGCAAGATTGTCATATAATAATTTAAATATGTTTTCGATACTAAACTAGTTAAAAGTCGTGCACATTCAACCAATCACAAGCTCGCTTCTTGTTTGCTCGCGGATGGATTTTTGTTTTGGGCTATATAATAGCCTGTGTCGTCTCATAGCAGTCATCAGTTAACAAGTGAAAGGCCACCAGGCCGGTCTTGTATAATTAGCAGCGGTGGCTGATTCCAGCGGCCAAACTGAGCTGCAGCAGAACCAGAGCGGTGGTATCAGGCAGCAGCGGCGGAGGTAGTGGGAAGCTGCATTTCTTCATTCAGTTCGGTTCTCCTTCGATCTGAGTTGGACCCCACCAGCGGTAATCGTTGAGTGAAAACAGCCAGAAACTGCACGAGCCAGCACCGCCACTAGGAAAGCTACCGCCATTTAGTGTGTGTGCAGTGTGCACATATAGCGTATGTGCATCTGTATTGCTATGACATTTGCGATGTTGCGTGTGTATGGCTAGCTATTGCGTGTGTAAGACACTAGCATGTGTAGCATATTATGGCTATTGCGTGTATATCTTCAGCGTATGTACGGATAGTTATAGCTTGTGTGTGGATAGCTGCTGCGTGTGTAATGATTAGTTATAGCGTATGTATGGATAGTAATAGCACATGGTTGGATAGCTTATGCGTGTGTATAGATAGTTGTATCGGATGTATGGAAAGGAATAGCGTGTGTATGGATAGCTATAGCTACAGCGTGTGTATGAATAGTTTTAACGCGTGTTTAGATAGTTATAGCATGTGTGTGAATAACTATAGCGGGTGTTTATCGAAGATTATTATTGTCATTGAAAATATTAAAACGTCTTAACGAACACAGTTGTGAATTTGATTTTACAGCAGCGATTTTAACTTCTTCAGCCAGTCTTTATTCATCGAGGAAAAATTACTACCTATGAATGATCAACACTTATTTACTAGAAATTTGATTTAGATCAAAACGGGTTCTTTTGAGTATCATAAATTAATGGTAAAAAGAGTTGCAAGTTTTCTCAATGAGCATTCATTAAGTTTTCGTTTTTGTTTCTCGGTGCGCGGTTTTTATTTTGTTTCTCGCACACAGAGAAAGAAACAAACTTGTCGCTATCGTGAAAAATAACAAAACAATTAGAAATGCTCTAAATCACAACTGAAGAAGTTAAGATATTTTCCTGTCACTCGCCCAAACCTTGATAACAACTACCGAAAAACGTGTGATTGAGCTCTTGCTATATTGAGTTATTGAACTAAACGTTTTTTTTTTTTTTCAAATACATGAAGTTATATGCTGGGCTGGAACTAACCTAGCATGAGTTTTATCGATTAAATGTCAAACAATTTTCAAATTTAAAATTTCCAATTTCAGATAGTTTCGTAAAGTTTGCTTTTTGCTTAGATAGGAAAATTTTATCAATTCGCTCAATTAAATGATTGTCTTGGTAGTGCAGCAAACAAAGGGTTGTTTCGAATATGTATGAAATGACAGCGATTAAATAAAAGATATCCATTCTTTTAGTATATATTATTATTTATAACGTTTTAACGTCTCAGCATTCAGAAATACACTGTTAGATAAAATTGCAGCAAATACTAGAGTTGCAATTCTCTCTATTATTTGTTTTAATGGAATATAAGAATACCGTAGTCCAACGTCATGCGGTCGTGTCTTGAATACCACCCTCCTACTTTTTTCGAGAGAATGAAACTTTTGAACACTACTTCTGAACGGAATTTGAAAATTTGATTTCATTGCCACCCTAAGGATAAAAAATGAATCCAATAGGTTCCGATATCAAGTTCACTTTGTTTCATAAGAGCGTGGTTGCACTCATTACTGCAACTGTTTCGTAGTGTAATGTTCGTTCATAATAACATATACTCTTTTGTCCGGTTATTATAATGAAAATGAAAACATTTTCTGTGTCGTCCTTGAGATCAGATAAATTGCATGAGCTCCAGTCGCTTAGTTGCTTACGATAATTGTTTTTTTTTAGAAAAAATTCACCATATCCCTAGAGGTTTGCAATTGTACATTGCTATACATCTTGATTCGTTTTCAGTCGGTTATTACGGGCTCATTTCTTAGGTGTTGATACGCTTGGTATCCGAAATGTGGGATACCAATAATGTAGAGAAAAAGCTCTCCATTCGTTCCAATGGTGGTGGTTGCGAACCCAAGTGCTTTATCCAAAAATGTATGGGGAGTTGCGTAGACGCAAAGTTATAGTGTCCGTTTTGTCAAGCGAATGTTCGTGGGTTCAAATCTAAATAGAATCAAGCTATTCGATGTCAAAAAGGACTTTAAGCATGGGTTTATTTTCAGGCTCCCCACCAGTTACTCTTCATTTAAGCTGAAATCTACAATACCTTTGCTTGACTTCCTCTTTACAAAAATAAGTCCGTCTCATTAATAAAACTGGCCAGAAGGACGCACGACGAAACTTCTCCAGGGAATTATAATTGGTGATTGGAAGAGTTTGAAATTGAGGAGGAAGTTTGAAAATGAAAATAGTCAAAACATTAACCATTTTTAGTTACAAGATTCTTGAGAAACTTAACGAACACTGCAAATAAAAAATAGTTCACAAAGACGTAC
This sequence comes from Wyeomyia smithii, assembly GCF_029784165.1. NCBI lineage: Eukaryota > Metazoa > Arthropoda > Insecta > Diptera > Culicidae > Wyeomyia > Wyeomyia smithii. The sequence continues at coordinate 206,637,256 of NC_073694.1, read as the reverse complement.
ACATAAAAAAATTTATTGTGTTTCAATTATGATGAAAAAATATCTTTTCTTTCAGGATCTTCCTTTAAAAAAAAAGTTCTTTTCTTTAACTTATATAATAAAAAATATATTTTTCGATTTGAATAATACTGATATCAGATGAACGGTACTTAAAGGTTAACTGATGAATTTCATAATTATTGAACACGTGGTCCAAAACTTGTGAAAAGTAAGTCATATTTGAAATAGAATAAAAATCCTCAAAAATGATACGTTATCGAAAGTATAATCGAGTCCAACCTGAATATAGTGACGTCACAGACAAACAGACGTGCCTATTCGAACAAAAATCCTGAAAAATCTTCGTTCTTATTCGAAACGTTACACTCATGCGCCACCATGTGAGCTTATTGCCTACTTACTTGTTTTCGTAAAACGGTGTTTGTCTTTGCTAATGGGTGTGCACGCTTACTCAAATCAACACAAGCGGCATTACTGATGGTTTTTGTCTTTGATAATGGAAAGGCATGCTTGCTTATAGTGACGCTAGCGGCGTTATTGCCCACTAAGCAAAATTTCAAAATTATCGTTATTTCTCGGGTCGATGAAATCTTCATCGAGTGGCACCTCACGCTATGTATTCTCATATGCAATGCGCACGACGAAATTTATATAACAAAACTCCCACTGTTTGTTGAAGTTGCTATGGTACGTTATGACGTTGTTATATTTTCTATTTCGTTGCTGCATTCGAAAACTACCTGACCTTCAGAAAACGTCAAAATGAGTTGCGTGCACTAGAGACTGTATTATAAAGAGATACTCAAAGAGTAAAGCAGTAAATATGGCAACCCTTTGCTGATATTCTATTCTAAACTATTCTGGCAACCACATTTGTTTTCGCATGACTTTTCATACGCACTAGAAAGTGTGATGAAACTTCGAAACTTTGTAAGGATATATTGCTGAGTTTCAATGCTTGTTCATACAGTTATATAATTTTCAACGCATTGATAGGATCTTTGTGCAGTGATACGGAAAATTAGAACACGTGGAAATTTAAGGTTAAAGAATAAGAGAACTTTTTTATACGTGTTGGCTCTACAGCGTTTGCGAATAGAAAGAAAGAAAGGTTAGAAAAATCGCACCACCATGCGATCGCTTTTGACAGTTCGATTACTGTGGGGATTCGGTTCCATAGATCGAAACTACAAACATCTGTTGCAGGGTATTGACAATCCTAACACCCCCGCTCAATATCCGGAACGAATCAGTCCCAGGTTGGCTCGATGTTTCTGGAACAAACCTACTTGCAGGCCCTTGGTCATTACGTCTGCGACTTGCTCGCCGGTTGGGATGTATCGCACAGCTTTACGCCCCCGCTGAATCTCTTCACGGACGAATCGATGCCTAACATCAACGTGCTTTAAGCGGCCAGTGTCCCGCTCTTCCTCGACCACCTTGATCGTAGATTGGTTGTCTTCGTAGTAAACCACTGGGCTCTCCGGCTCCTTCGACAGTTCCTTGAGCAGACGAACCAGCCAGATGCCGTTACACACAGCGGTGCTCAAGGCCACGAGCTCAGCTTCCGTAGAAGAGAGCGAAATTGTAGACTGCTTCCTAGTCAACCAGCTTACGGTACCGCCACACACTCGGAAGACTTATCCACTAAGCGAACGCCTGTCCACCGGATCGTTCGCCCAATCTGCATCGGCGAATGCTCCCATAGTCGGTGTTGAATCCTTCACTGAGAACATCAGAGCTAAGTCCAACGTCCCTTTAATATACCGCAGCACCCTTTTGGCGTGCATCCAGTGCACTTCCGTAGGACAGCTTTGAAATTGACTCAGGTAGCTGACCGCAGCACACAGATCCGGTCGTGACGTCAGCGTCACGTACATGAGACACCCGATCAACTCTCGGTACGGTTTCTCAGTACGTTCGGCTTCCACTCCCTTCGTCAGGCGCAGGCGACACTCAATCGGTGTTGATGCTGGATTGCACTCGAGCATGTTGAAACGACGAAGTAAATTTTTGAGAAATCGTCTCTGGCTAATTCGAGTAATCCTCGCCTCCACGTCCCGGTCAATCTTCATGCCGAGAAACGTTCGCACCTCTCCAATGTTCATCATTTCAAATTCACTCGCCAGGCACTGCTTCACTGCTTCAATTGTCCTCAGCTGACGACCAACCACAAGTAGGTCGTCCACGTACAGCACAAGGATAACTTGGTTACTTCCGGATCCCTTTACGTAGACATTGATCGCTCAAACTTCTGGTGCACCCTAGTCGTTCCACGAATGCATGGAACCTCGCATTCCAAGCCCTTGATGCCTGCTTAAGCCCATACAGTGAACGTTTGAGGAGGCATACCAGATCCTTGCCTTGCTCGAAACCCTCCGGCTGTGTCATAAAAATCTCCTCGTCCAACTGCCCGTTAAGGAAGGCAGTCTTCACGTCCATTTGGTGCACTGCCATCCTCTGCTCGTTTGCTACAGCGAGAACAGTACGCACGGTGTCTAGACGCGCCACTGGTGAATAGGTTTCACCGTAGTCGAATCCGGCTTTCTGGCTGAAGCCACGAGCCTAGCCTTGTAGCGCTCCTTCCCATCGGCTTCGTTTTGCTTCACTTTGAATAGCCATTTGCACGTGATTGATACTCGTCCTTCAGGAAGTTTTACTAACACCCACGTTTGATTCCGCTCAAGAACTTGGTAGGTTTTCCACGAAACTCGTTGCATTCATGGCGAAACCATTCATATCGTACTCCGTATGCCAACCCGGAGGCTTACGGTTTCGTCTCGATTTACGATCTATCGTTGTTTCCGGCATCTTCTGTTTCTTCTGCGCCTTCTTCTTGGATTGTTTTATCAGCGCAGCTGCCGAAGGTTTCATCCGCATCTTCGTGAATCGAACCTGCACCTTGCTCGTCCGATTCATCGCCCGGTCCTTCCGGTACTTTACCGTATTCGTCGGAGGTATCTTCAGCATGGCTATCATTGTCGGAATCGCTTTCGGATTCGTCTCGAACTGCACGAACCGGGCTTTTGACTCTTTTCCGAACTTAATTTTCTTTCACTCTCGACGAAGACTACATCTCGAGCTACAACGATCTCCTTGCGCTTAGGGTCCCATACTCGATAACCGCAGTGGGAGTAGCCCACAAAAGTTCCTCTCCAGGATTTCGCGTCTAGCTTCTTTCTTTTCTCCTTGGGGATGTGAACGAAGACGTCTGCTCCAAACGCCCTCAGGCTCCGGACATTTGGTTTCCGTCCTTCCCAAACCTCGTACGGAGTTTTTCGCTGATCGATCGCACTGGCAGGACTGAGATTGGCCAAGTATGCCGCCGTTTGGATAGCAGGACCCCATAACATTTTGCCGACGCCGCTGTCTTCGAGCATGGACCGAACCTTCTCCACAAGTGTCCGATTCATTCGCTCGCTCACGCCATTTTGCTCGGGTGTATAGGGACTGGTCCATTCAATTTGGATTCCCTGCTGCTTGCAAAATTTCTTAAACTCGTGACTGACGTATTCCCCACCGTTGTCGCAGCGAAACCGTGAAATACGCGTACCGCTTCGCTTCGTATTCTTTGAACTTATTTAACACTTCGTCTTTCGAGTACATTAGCTATACCACCGTGAAACGACTCCAGTCGTCGACGAATGTCACAAAATACTTTTCGCCTTCTATGCTCACCGGCGACACTGGGCCACACACGTTCGAATTAATGAGTTCAAGCACTCGTTTCGACTGTCGTCCCTCGCGCGCGGAAAAGAGCTTACGCGATTGCTTGCCTACGAGACACGGTTCACAAACGAACTCGCCACCGGATGGCTTCAATTTACCACTCAGTCCTTCGACCATTTGGTTTGCTATCAACACTTTTAAGTTTTTCGCACTGAGATGCCCGTACCGACGATGCCAGAGTTAAAGTTCCTTGGGCACCCGACCGCACGAATATAACACTGATTTGGATGGTTTTTCCCGATGAAAATCCATCTCGTAGAGTTTCCCGCGGCGTACTCCAACTGCGATCACTTCCGAATTTCGTTTAATATTCACTACACCGTCAGCGAACACAACTTTCAGTCCAGCCATTTCCATTTTACGAACGGACAATAAGTTCACTCGCGCTTCCGGGATGTATAACACGTCTTTAAAAGTAATTCGAATCGGTTTACCACTCGCTATGGCAAACGCATGGATCTCTCCGTACTGTTTGGCGACGATGGATTGCCCTTCCTTCGCCACCGAGATGCGCATCGGTTCCTTCATCGGCAATAGCTTCTCGAACAGCTTCCGATCGTTGGTCAGATGCTCCGATGAACCAGAGTCAATGAACCAGCTCGTTTTCGGTTGTCCATCATGCTCATCGCTGAGAAAGCAAACACCTTTGTCGGCTTATCCCAGATGTGCACTGGTTTTTGCAGATTCTTTCTTCTTCTTTTCTTCTGGACAATCGGCAATCTTGTGCCCTTCCCGTTGGCATCCGAAACACTTCCACTTGAAATACTTCTTCTTATTCTTCTGCTGCTTCACACCGCCAGATTCGCTGAATGCAGCCGCTTCCACTTTGGAGCTACTCGACCTGCTTCTACCTTCACCGCCACGCTTGACTTCCTCGTCAAGCAATCTGCACTTGCAGAACTCCAACGACAGTTTGTCCTCCGGCATTGTTTCCAATGCGGTAACAACGGTGGCGTAGCCTTGCCCCAGCGTTAGTAGCAAATAGCATACGATGTCGATTTCTTCCAGCTTCGCTCCGGTCGACTTATAGTCCCGGATGATTCGTTCGAAAGTTAAGAAGTGATCTTGTAACCTTTCGCCCTCGTGCCGAAGTGTGAGAAGTTTCTTCTGCAGATGAAGACGACTGGCGATACTTTTTCGCTGGAACACACCCTCCAGAGCCATCCAAATGGCCCTCGGGGACTGCTAATCCTGAATATACTCCAACATATTGTCGCCAATCCGAGAAATCAGCAGCGACTTGCAACGCCTATCCTTTTTTATTCGCTTCTCAGCCAACTTATTTTTCGCCTCCCTCACAGCGGCTGGATCATCGTCTTTCATCAGTAATTGCGGATCTTCCACCGCTTCCTGCTCGATGCAGCACTGAAGTTCGTGTTCCTCCAGTAGCACCGAAATCCGGTACTTCCACTGCGGATAATTCGATCCATCGAACTGAGGCACGCGGACATTTTCCACTTCTCTGTCCATATTTTATTTATCACTTTTTCCCGCACTCGCACTAACTGGGCTCAAAACCTGATAGGATCTTTGTGCAGTGATACGGAAAATTAGAACACGTGGAAATTTAAGGTTAAAGAATAAGAGAACTTTTTTATACGTGTTGGCTCTACAGCGTTTGCGAATAGAAAGAAAGAAAGGTTAGAAAAATCGCACCACCATGCGATCGTTTTTTGACAGTTCGATTACTTTGGGGATTCGGTTCCATAGATCGAAACTACAAACATCTGGTGCAGGGTATTGACAATCCTAACACGCATCACTCATAATATGAGAATGACGAACACATTTTTCGTTGAAATCTAAGGAGCGACATCTGGCTTCTTACTATTCTTCCTCATCCACCTCGATGATCCCTGTTGTATTTTTCGTAAGTGATGCCATTCACTCGGAAAATACATGGATATTTTAATGCTTTTTATCACCATTATGCACAATTCCTCCTGTAGGCGATAGTTTTACCGTCTGAGGGTTACCGGAGAATCTGCATCTTTAATATACTTAAAATCGACCGTGTCATCCATCAATGATTATGATTCATTCAATGACCCATCTGAATTTTACTCTCCGCACAAGCAATATGCCTCAACAGGTATGTTCCAAACTTAATCCAGAACGGATTCAAAAGTAGAAATAAGCTTACACTACACTATTTACTCCCGACATTGAGCAGCAGTATGCTGTTCTTATGCTTCACGCAAAACCGTAATGACTCCTTGCGCACTTTTGGATCTTTTGGTAATTGATATTAGTGATGATCCAAGTCGGATCTCTTACTACGGCCCTATTTGTACGCTTTGTACTTTTTTTAATGTTCAGTTAACATTATTTTAGATTGTAACAGGTGACATCATTAAAAAACATAAATCAAAACAACGAACAATGTTGCCCAGCAACACTGCCAGCAAGCCTGATGATAAATTTTAACGCACTCGGGGTTTTCAATTTCAGCCAATCAGCGAGTGGTTCCCAAAGTGGATGCAAATCTATACCCAGTTGTCTCTCCTTAGGTTGAAACCATAATTGCCGTGATTCACAGAATTTATACTGATTGCAACACACATTCTGTACGAAAAGTAACACGCATGAGTTTTAGTGATGGGAAATATCGCCCGAAACAGAATCGATAACAATCGATAATTCCGAGGATTTTATCGATATTATCGATAAGTATCGATAATTTGTCAGCTAACGTTTGCGATAAAATAAATTTTTTTTCAGATGGTGAGAAAAAAACTATTTCAGATGGTGATGAAAAAAAACTATGACAGATAATTGAGTTGGATAAATTTCCCATGGAAGGTTATCATGTTAGCTTCCTCGCAAAAAAAAATATTACGTCCTTGCGTGCAGCCTTTCGGCAGTTAACCGGAACATTCGCCATGGCGGACGAAAACATGCGTGTAGCCATGTTTTTAAGCTCTTTCTTCGTTTTTTTTATTAATTCTCCCTCCGTTTTCGCGACCAAGTTGTTGGAATAGATCTTGCGCTTCAAGTTTGCCCGGAAATTCTCGATGGGAAGCAGGTGGGGGACATTGGGCGGATTCGCCGACTTCGGTACCACATCGATATTCAGCCGCTCCATCTCCTCCAACGATCGCTTCGAGTAGTTGGTCGACGTCAAATCTGGCCAGAACACCGTGTCTTCGCGCTTATGGTATTTCTTGATGAACGACGCAACTTCTGTCAGGCACTTCGTACTATAAATTTCCCCGTTCACGGCCAGCCCGGAGCGAAAGAAGAGCAACTTTGACATCCCTTTCTCGCTGATTGTCAGCCACAGCCGCACCTTCTTGGGGAACTTGGTCTGTGAAATAAACTTTACCTCGATGCTCACTTCCTTCGTGGGGGAGGTAAAATACAAAGAGCCCTGCTAGTCATTGCCATCCAGGGTAAGATAGGTCTAGTCGTCCAATACCACTGCCACGTCGCGATTCGCCGGGAAAATCGACTTGACCATCTTATTCAACCGCTGTCGCTGCGTCATTGCCTGCAGCTCCGAGACCAGTGGACGGGACTGCCGCTTTCTGCATGTATGTCCATGTTCTCCTGATACTTTTTCACTGTTTTAGAGCATGCACCAACCTCTCGGCCAAGTGCACGCAGCGATTTAGCCACTTTTCCCTCGGTCTTCCTCTTAAGCATACTTTGAAGCTTCTTGTCGCTCAGGGTCGTTGGCCATTCGGAAACGGGCTTTCTTTCGATGCTCTGATCGTAGTCCAATAGAGTCAAGATGTTGTAGATGCCAGAACCGGCATACCCGGCGTCCACAAAGTGCCGCACGATGTCCGTTTTTGACGCGGCGGGGTACAGTTCTTTGAACGCGCACACTTCTGAAAGGAGTAGCTTCACTTTTTCCGCCCTCACAGTTAGAGTTTGACTGATAGAGCTGTCAAATTTTTTTTTGCTAACTCATGGGTTACAATGATTGATGATGCATGAGTAGTTTCGTCAGTGCGATTAAAAGGTAAACCCATGAAAAATCGGCGATTTTTATCCATTTTTTTATTCCACTTTTTTTTTTTTTTTTTGGTGACGTCAATCTGACAGTAAATGTATGGGCTAACTGTCGAATTGCCGCAAACGCAGCCGCAACGTATCCATTGTGTTAAGGCCTTAAATGACAAATCTTACGACACTGCGAATTAAAATTCAAACAACCGAACGAGTTGAACAGTTTGTTTTGGAAAGTCTTCGGGTTTTACGCCGGGAGTGTTTTCTACGGAGTAGTTTCAATTAGTGCTGGGACTTTTAACCGGATATATTCGTGATCCGGTTATCCGAAGCTCGCATCACGGATGTGTGAACGAATACTATTCGGATGTCCGGATATCCGGAGATCCGGATACGGGTAATCGAATAGTCGGATATCCGGATATACTATCCGGATATCCGGATTTTTTTTAGCTCTTAGGCCCGTTCGAATGAAATGTCACGCAAAAAATGGCTTTTTCCACAATCTCCCATCCCCTCGTAAGTATTTATTTACATAATTCTCATTAAACTATGTTCGGATACAATATCCGGATATCCGGTTATTCGACTATCTGAAAATCCGGATATCCTGTCGGATAATATCCGGATATCCGATTGATCCGGATTTTGGATATTTGTCCGATATCCGAGGTCGGATATCCGGTTATTTTAATCCGAATAGTCCCAGCACTAGTTTCAATCCGAAGTTCATATTGAAGGTTGTATAATAAGGGAAATAATTGAAGCAGGCAAAATTCTGTCAATTTTAAAATGGCCAAAACTTCACGAAAAATGAATCAATTCTGACAAAACAGGTTTCATTTTACTGGAAAACTGTCCTAGTTTCCTTAAATAACTTGAGAACTGGACGTGACCAAGGGTCACTGGAAATGTTTCGGATTTCCGGAGTGTGTGCCAAAGTGTACATTTTTGCAACGCGTAGAACTTTTTCTGACATTCTGTTTCACTTAGGATTATATGTTGTCAATAAATCAAAATTTATTTCGGGTTCAATGGTAGCCAAAGATTGAAAATTCGCCAAGGAATCAACGAGGTATGAATTTATTAAGTATGGGTATTGACTTTGGTGGTTTTTTTTCCCTGTTGGGTACTAATTTTCTTTGAGCTTGCAGCACTCTAGCAGAATTCAATCGAACATTGTGGGTGTATAGGTCTTATTAAACCAAGCGACTTTGCAAACTTGCGTTTGAAAATTTCACATTTTCATTTTCACGCGGATTTTCTCTAAAAGGTTATTTATGCAGATTTTCAAATTAACGTGGTTTTCTACGCGAATTTTTGAATTAAAGCGGTTTTTCAAGCGGATTTCTGAATTAACATGGTTTTTCACGAGGCATGTATCCCCCGCGCAAGAAAACCTAACTGTATTTGAACCTTTTTCTTATGAATCAATATATCTTACACGCTCGTTCAATTTTACTCTAAATTGGTTAGAAAGTACTCACTTTCGTATTTTGATTCAAAATGTCAAAAAATGAGTAATATTGATTAACGAAACTGAGTAACTTTCACCCAGTTTTCGTATTTTTTTGTTTTGCTCACTTTTGGGTAACCGTTCATTTTATATCAGTTCGCTGTAAACAAAAGCTAGGCATTTAACAGTTCCCTGTTTGTTTCGCTTATTCGTACATGGATTTAGTTTTGAAAGTACTGCAACGAATAGTTTACAATAAAATAATAATCCGCTCTTTGAAATATGAGCCACAAGTCAAATAAGTGTGTGCTGCAGTAGTGAGGGAACGAAACGCGAAGAATGAGTTCATAAAAACATCGGGCACGTCCGCTTGTTCAAATAACTTCTGTTTTTGTTACATTGATTTTGTAACATATTGATCAAGCTATTTGAGTGGTCAGATCCATATTCTTAAATCATGGATGAGACGGTAATGCTTATTCTTTTTGTAATACCAGTTGGTTCCTATATAGCTGGAAGTATACTGTTAATCGTGATGCTGTTGGAGGAAAAACTAAAAATGTGTATATGTTTGGTGCTAGGTTGTTGGTGGGAACGGCCCTTACAGTAATACCAGAAGGAATTCGTTCCTTGTACGATGCAAGCTCGGATGGAAGCAATCTTGAAGTTAAATACGTGGGCACCTCTCTAACACCGGACAATAAACACAGCGCTGATTTATCCACATTTGGGCTCTCCCTAGTACTGGGCTTTGTCTCCATGATACTTGTACCGAGTTGTAGCTTTTTTACGCGAAGCAATCCGAAAGATGGGAATGATATAAAATAATAATAATTAGGTAACTTGATGGGAAATAAATCTACAACATATTAACAATTTTTCTTATGTTGTTTTCAAATTTTAATTTCCGAATTTCCTATTGTTTTATTTTGCGTAGGGAAGTCAAATTAACGAAACTGAGTAACAGTTACTCAATTTGGCTAATTCATGCTTTTTTTTAAGAGTAAATAGTACTCAGTTTTTGACATTTATCCATGCTACTCAAAAATGAGTAACTATATGGTTACTCTGTTTAGGGTAGATTCACTTTTAACGAAATTGAGTCAAAATTTACCCAATTTAGAGTAAAAACGGCCAAGCGTGTAGTAAAAATTATCTGAACTTTCCTTCAAAAATATAAAAAAATGAGTTTAATATCCTACTCTGAAATAAATATAATTTTAAAAACAAAAAATTATTTTAGAAATTATCGGTGATCTCTGATTTTTCCAAATGAAGTATTTTAGATAGACAATTTAGTTGCCTAAAACGTTCTATGCGTTGCAAAAATGTACACTTTGACACACACTCTTGAAATCCGAAACATTTTAGGTGTAGGTTGGTCACACCAAATACCCAAGTAATACTAATATAATACTGTTTTCCAGTGAAACCCGTTATCAAAATTGATTCATTTTTCGTAAAGTTCTGGCCATTTAAAATTCGAGAGAATTTAATTTATCTCAATTATTTTGTCTACCCCCTGTATAAATCAGGATACTTTTCTGGCGCAGCAATTTCGTTGATTTGGATTTTTTTGGAACTAAAAATTGTTTGTTGGGTAACAGATACTTTAAACTTAAACAGTTCCAAGTTAAACTAAACAATTACCAGAGAATTACCAATAGACTGCCGCTATGCATGTCTATCATATTATGAGAGTTGGCAAGCCAAAGAAAATGCATTTTATTACAATTTCGTATCATTGCTTTTTATGAGATGGTGCAAAAAGTTTGGATATTTTTTTGAAGTTCTCCAGTACTAAGCTGTCGAATTCATCTGTTCTTAGGAAACTAAAAACTATAAATACCTTTTTAGTTACCATTATTTCTCAGAAACTCAGTGACACCCGGGGCGAACCTTTACACCACCCCCAACAATGCTAAATCTTGTCGAATAGCAGCAACCAACAAATACCTAGCGGCAAAAGTAACTCCTGGGGTAGGGTAGGTGAGGTCTTCTTCTTTTGGGTCTCCTCCAGTAACCAGCCGCACTAACTTGTGCTCACCCTTATAATATCGATAATTATCGTTAACGTCGAAAAGTTAGCGATAATATCGATGTCCAGCATTTATCGATATTATCGATAAGTTTCCCATCACTGATGAGTTTGTTTACTTTGCACACTTGGAGCCTCGATTTGACGGTTCACTTGGAGTTTTCAATCTCACTCTTTGCGTATCTGTTTTTAACACCGTCTGTAGCGTGCTCCATCCACCATTACGGCTCGTGGAGAGCTGGATAGTATCTAGCTTTCCATGAACGATAATGTTAGACGGTGGACGCAGTCCAATTTGGCCTTTTCGGAAGGTTAGGAAATAAGGCAATCCACGAGACAGTTGCGATAAGCGGATTTTAGTTTGCTTATCACTTTTGACAGCTACTAGCATGTTTGAACGATCGCAACTTGGATACAATACGGGTAGGAGAAGCCTAAAAAACAAACATTGTCCGATCGGTTGCTCTAGTATCGCGAGCAGCAGAGCTTCCCACAATAAAATATCTTTTTGATTTTTTTTGCCCTCAACAAACGTACAAGCCGAGAAACGTTATCCGTAAATTGTCTTATTATCAATCCAGTAACGACGTATAGCAACTTTCACATTCAGTTTTGTTTCTTTAGATCCGCGCATGCGCCTACGAAGTTTAAACTACAAAACGCCTACTGTTTGATAAATTTAGTATGCTACGTTACGACGTTGTTACATTTTTCACTTGGAAAGCTGGATAAGGCCTGGTTTACAAAGAAGCAAAGAATCATGTGCCCTACAAAAGGTTAATGTTGTTTATGAAAACTGTTAACTCACCAACGGCAGAAGTAGAAATGGACCATTTCAAATGGTGTTAGAGCGAACAAAAATAATAACAATGATAGCCATCCAATAAGAAACTTCGGTTCTATCTATTCGAAAATAATTTTCGAATATACGTTACGTTGGGTGCTGTCAATCCTCAGCCAGGCTGCCAGTTAAGGTGAAACTTCGTCAAACAGAAACAGTCATTGATTTTCTTTTCTTTGTCCTCTTTTTTAATCTCTTGATTTCAAGGCTCTAATACACTCAGAGATGCCAGATGTTTTTGAAAAATGTCTGCAACTGCTCGAAAAACCGGAAAAATTGTGCTCGAAATCTGAAAAATATCTTTCCGTGATCCGAAAAAAATTCGATCGCGCAGGCAAGTCTGTAAAAATCTGCACACATTTAAAAAAAATCTGCTCAAATATAAGAAGACTCTGACAAAAATCTGCAGAAACCGTGAAAAAAATGCAAATATCTGCAAATCAATAAAAGTCCGCACACGGACTCCAAAAATCTGCGTTTTGCAGACAAATCTGCACACTTGGTATCCCTGAATACACTCTTTGACCAAGCGTCAAATATTTCTGGAGTACTTTGTGATAAGGTCGTATGTCTAAACGTAAACACAACGAGTGAGTGATGATTTGTACTTGTGAAGTAAAAGGGATATAACGACATACATAAGACATACGTAACACTCAGGAAGAAATATTCCAAAAAAGTTGGTACAAAATGAACTACTCGAATGGTACCACACTCTGAATAAAATCACTGTTTGAGTTGGTTTTGAAGGCAGTGTACCTGCGCAGCCCTGCCTTTGTCTCGTTCCTTCTCGAAAAATGCTGCATTGATTTTGTAAATAACTTTATGACAGTTCCATGTGGGATTTTCTTTGGGGCTTGATGAAACCGAGAAAAAGAAAAATTCATTTTGTTCATTATTTATCGAGCAGTTTAACAGGACGAGGTACGGAGTACTATGGAGCAACGTTAACCAGAAAAAAACGCCAGTGTTACGTATGTCTTATGTATATGGGAGAACTGTTATTCGAGGCATTTCGAGCAGTTTTTTATTCTTCATTAGAAAAGCGAAGGACAACGATAAACATATGTTAAAAATCACGTTGTGCTCAGAAAATTACGCTCTTTCAGCTGATATCTAATAATCAGACAACCGTGTAAAACTTTAGGACCCAATTGGGTCCCATAGTTTTATACGTTTTTCTGATTCTTATGCATCAGCTAAAAGAGTGTAATTTCTTGAGCAAAACGTGATTTTCAAAGAATGTTTGTCGTTGTCCTTTGTTTTTTAAATGAAGAAGACTGCTTGAAATGTTTTAATTGACAGTCCACCCATATACCGTCATAGAGTTCTCCATTTGATTTTGAATTGGTGTGATGCACTAGTGTTAGTTTTTTTTTGTTAGCTGTAAGAATTTTTTGTTAGCTGAAAGAATCTCGAACAAAAAATGAATAAACAGAGGAGAATTCTACGCACACTATCTTAAATTGCAATGGTGTTAATCTGCCGGTACCCGCATAACTGTCCCATACTGATTTTGGTCATTTTTGAGTTATCATCGGGAATCGACTTAATTGTTATCATATTTTCTGGAAAAAAATTAAAATTGATGCTTTTGTATGGAAAAACATGGAAAAAATACCAAGTTGTTTTTGTCCCATATTGAAAGTACCCGCATTACAGTCCCACTGCATAGTGGTTCAAACTGCAAACATATAATTTGGCTCCAGAATAGTGTATATCCGATTATTTTAGGCATATAGAAGTATGTCATTTAATTAACTAGACTAATGTTGTTTTTCTGTAGTACAATCTACGTTGCCAATGATACTGCCGGTTGCTGGTGGAATTTATATGTGATGGGACAAAATATGCGAGTACTTTTGAAATTAACCCGCATATTTTGTCCCATTTTGTCTTTTTTTCAAGTTATATAACGTAAGACCAATTCCATCCATGTTTTTTTGTTCTCAACGATGAACTTGTGCTGCCATGAAACTGTAATGGTCATTGGTTCTGGATGTAATTGCTGGAAATTCGAAAATTCACGGATAATATTAAATCGCCGTTTTCTCAACATGTTGTTTTTCATTATGGGACAGTTATACGGGTACCGGCAGTAATGTTCGTGAGATTTTGCTTGGAGAACTCTATAGGTCAACTGTAATTTAAAATTTATTTAAAAATCGAGGGACAACGATAAACATTCTTTAATAATATAATATTATTGCTCAAGAAACGCATCTTTTTCGAAAGATATATAAAAACTGGTATAGCTCTAGGACCCAATTGAAATGATCAGCTATAGGTAAAAACTAAACTACATCGCCTAAAGGTAAACAAATTTATCAATATCTGTTAAACTCAAATGTATGACATCGTCTTGCGATGGTCTATCAAAATTTTTGATAGTAACATCATCTTTTCGCCGCAAAAACAAGCACACAACGGGTACGAAAGTCGTCTCGTAGCTTGTTCGCACTTATTCGAAATCCTGCAGGGAACTTTCGAGACTCAAGCACTTTGTGTATCGAAAAAGGTAAACAACATCCGTCTCTGTATTTGCTTGCCTCACCAGGGGGCTCTTGTGGCTGTCAAACTCCATACATTTTCCATCTACCACTCATTGATTCTGGTACCAGCGTTTCTGGTACCCACGTTTTGGTTGGTTTGCCCTAAAACAAGTTAAATAGAGTAAACGTCCCATTTTGTCGGTAGGCTTATTCTCGAGTGAATGTCGTTTTAGATGAAAAAATAACAAGAACTCAACATTTGTTTTTAGTACAATGTGCACTTTCAATGAATAAGGTAAGTTTCGTAAGCATTTGAAATGAAATATTAATGCCGTGATGAATTTGTGGTTGGTAGGCAAAATGTTTACGTTTATAGGCCCCTGTGCCTCACAAAAATTCATCTAATATTTTTCGAGTATCAAATGAAAATATATCGATAACCTACACAGAAAAATAAAACTACCCAAATATGTGCATTTTTGACGCAAATCAGCCCTTTTGTACGGGAAGGTACTTTTAAGTAAAAGTGATTTACCTTCTTTTGAGTACCTGCACGTAAGTCATCATTTAGGTAAAATCACAGATAACAGACATCCAAGCTAGAACAAAAAACTCCAGAAATCGTGTGTAAGATTTCAAACTTTTACTCGTTTGGAATGCTAACGACATCTTTCTGTAACTTGCGACTCTAACCAGTTTAGTAATGGCAGCGCTGGATTACAGTCAAAGCTGCCAGACGCATGAACATTATCACAGGTTATAGAATCGCTGTTTTTGCAATGAAATAACACTGTTTTTGTAAGGCGGGTGTTTTTTTTTTTTCAAATCAACATTAAAACAAACATATTTATCGTAAATATAAGCTGGGAAGGAATAAAATTGTCGATTGTGTACAAATTACGATAGCTCGAAATTTCTGCATTAAAAACCGCAACCCTTTTTATTGCGATAATATCGATAAAATCTGTAAAACTATCGATTTTATTAAATCGTTGACTACTAAGTGTTTTTAGCGCCACCATACTGCGTATTGCGACATGCTAAAAAACCGTTGAGTCTTTTTACACATGAAGCGAAACTAGCTTGGATGTCTGTTATCTGTGGTAAAATTGAATACACTCCTTATACTTGCGCAGACACTTTATCAAAGCGTGTGCAGATTTTTGCAGACCTTGTCTGCGAGAGTGAAATTTTTTCGAAAAACGTATAGATTTTTTAGATTTCAAGCAAATGTTTCCTGGTTTTCGAGAAGTTCCAGACATTTTTCAAAAAGATCTGGCATCTCTGGTGTCGATGCCAAATGCTCGATATATCGAAAGGAAAGTATCGATAATATATCGCACATTCCTTATTGACATTAATATCAGGGATACCAGATATGCAGATTTGATTGCAAACGCAGATTTTGAGAGTCCGTTTGCAGATTTTTATTGATTCGTAGATATTTGCAGATTTTTGTCAGAATTTCCTTATTTTTGCAGACTTTTGCCTGCCCGAGCGAAATATGTTCGAATCACGGATGAATATTTTTTCAGATTTCAAACAAATTTTCTTTTCTTTGGGCAGTTGCAAATATTTTTCAAAAACATCTGGCATCTCCGATTAGTATTCAACTGTTATTTGTTTGTATGGAAATGTTATCGGTCGGTATTTTTTTGATTTAATTCAATTTGTTATTTTACAGTTATTCATTGCACTGATAACAAGATGTACAAGTATGCTATCAAGAACCTCGTAGGAGAAGGATCTTTTGGAAAAGTTTACAAAGCTATCAATAAGGACACTGAAACTACAGTAGCTTTAAAAATCATAAGCAAGGTAAACAAAATAGTTTCACATTTTTATTATATCGTTATTAATTTACTCTATGGAAAATGATAATTAGTATGTGATGCTAGCCTGATAAGTCGTCAAATATTCAAATTCCGACTTCCGGAACGCATTTGCTCTGTACTTTACTATTTGTCCGCGGTTTTTTCTGTGTATTTTACATAGAAGGTCCGGTTCGGATAGTGAAATGTATAGCACCAAGGCTTGCTTTCAATGTCTGTCTTTTGTTTTCACACTTTACTTATATTCAACATTTATTTTTAGCGCGGACGATCTGCACGAGAATTGAAAGGTCTTCGCGGAGAATGCGAAATCCAACGGAATCTACAGCATCCTAACATAATTCGTATGTTAGATTCATTCGAAACAGAAAATGAAATAGTTGCAGTTACTGAATTTGCTGGTACTGATCTTCACAGTTTACTTCGACACGGTTCATTAGGCGAACCGGAAACGCAAAGAATTACTCATGATCTAGTGTCTGCTTTATATTACCTTCATTCACATCGGATTCTGCACAGAGACTTGAAACCACAAAACATTCTTCTAGACAACACTAAAAAAGCTAAATTGTGTGATTTTGGGTTTGCTCGTAACATGACTATGGGAACTCACGTCTTAACTTCAATCAAAGGAACTCCTCTCTACATGGCACCAGAGCTACTAGAAGCAAAACCTTATGATCACCACGCAGATCTATGGTCACTTGGTTGCATAATATATGAAATGCTAGCAGGCGAGCCACCCTTTAGCTCATCATCCATGATTCATTTAGTTCGTTTAATTCGAAACCAGTATATAAAGTGGCCAAGCTTTCTCACCGTAAATTGCATTTCTTTTGTACAAGGTTTATTAGAGACAGATCCAGCCAATCGAATGCCATGGGTGAACATAATTACTCATCCATTTGTCAAAGGCCATATTATCATCCTGAAAGAAGATATTCCTGAGTCCCCATTCACGAATCCGCTCACGATTTCACAAACTGATGAGAAAAGGAAGCAAACGAATCGGATTATTTTTGGGGAAACGTACGGCTGTTCCCCTTCTCGCAATCAACGTCATTCCAAAGCTTTCACACATTCCACTGAGGAAGATCTAGCGTCTTCTAAAGACAGTTTGAACGTGATCTTACAAAGTGATATGGAATATATCGAAACAGATGTTGAGGACTCTGCGGTAAGGTCTCTGGAACCTGTATCAACTGTAGAAGAAAGTAAAATTAAAATTAATAAGAAGGAACCGAAAAGATTAAATGAAGAATGCTGTTTAGTAGAATATCATCACTCTCTTGGTGATAATGTGGAGTTCTTGCAAGGAAATGCTAACTTGGTTCTAAATAATTACAATGATAATTTTCCGGTGCTAGATAAGTCTGCTCAAAAGCCTTTTTCCCCAAATGAATTAGCAAATCGATTGAAAAGTATAAACTTAGAAACCCAATCAATGTGGTTCAAATCGCATGAGCTAGAACGTAGAAAACTTAGTCAAAATATTGACAATTTTTCTATTCGTTTAGAATTGGAACGGAAAACGCAAGGTGTCCATGAAAAATCAATTCCAGAGCTACCTGAGAGTGAGGGAAAAGCAGAAAAGATTACTCCAACGCTGTTGCCTGGTTGGGACTCTTGTGATGAATCGCAAAATCCTCCAATAGAAAATGAAGAATGGTTGGTATTTCTTCAAAAATCTATGCAAGAAATTTTAGACGGAGAACTCGATTCTTTGAAACAGCAAAATTTCGTCAGTATAATTGTAGCTCCCCTAAGAAATTGTCGTGCAAGCGCGAAGGTTATTGAAAATGTGGCACACCTTTTAGGTTTACCATTGGCAATAGACGCTCCACCGGCAATAATTCATGGTATAGTGCGAGTGTATGCGGAGCTTAAATTAGTTCCCAATCTGGTATATGCATCAAAACTGCTTTGTACTACAAATTTAAGCTCTTCGAACAGTGAAAGTCAGCTATCTTCAACTCCTGTAAACCAAAAAACTCGGTCGGAAGATTCCATATGGCAATTTACTCTACCAGACAACGAAAAAGTAAAAACATTAACAGCTCTTTACGAATTGATATGTTACCTTATTCATTCAGGAGAAATATTTTTAAATCAGTTTTGTGATGCTATTGAGATTTTAGGCGTGAAAAAACTGTTTGTGAGTTTCATTAATGCAGCTAGAGTTAATGAGATCTACGTGCGACTGAGTTGCTCGATATTAGCTGTACTGAACTGTGCTTTGCGAGAGTTACCGGAAAATGCGGAGATCATTGAGCACATCGTTTTCCACGAGAACGTCTCACTTCTGCATTTACTAAATCATCGCGATTCAGTTCTGAGGTGAGTTAATTTCAATGGTTATAAACATGAGATATTAAGTATACGTTTAACAGGCACAGAACGTGTATGTTACTAAGAATTTTAGCGAGATTCAGTTGTTTAGCGTTACAGAAACATTGGACTAAAGATATAAAAGAATCTCTGGAAATACTCTTGGAGGATCAAAATCAACAAGTGAAAACAGTAATATGTTATGCTTTATGAAGTTGTTCGTTAAATCTAAATATCTATTTACACTTTTAGGAAGCCAAATGTGCCCTCGATGAGTTTAGATATCTTTCTTTTATTGCCGACGAGACTGCCTATTGAATGTTTCTCATAGTTATTAAAAGTATTTTTTTCTGAGTTGTACGCTGATTTTTTTGTAATCTTAAACGAATGAGTAAAAGTTTGATATATTTATGCAAATTGTTGTTCCTATTTTTTCTTACAAGTGACCTGTTCGTAAACCTTGCAACAAACTTTTCGGAACCATTTACCAATTAGACCAGCATCGTACATCGAGTCCATCCTACAATCTAATCAACAACGAGCAGTTACTGTCGGATATGCTGATAGAAAGGTTTGTTATTTTGGAAGGCAGGGTAGATGATCTTTTAAAGATTTTCTTGTGCATTTGACTTCTTACAGGTAGGTTGTTGTGTGGAAAAAATATTCATTTCAGGAGGGAACTATTATACTTTGCTCAATAGATGGCATAAAGTAGTGTACAATACTATTTACGTATGAATGAGAATTACAGCTCTGTAGTCAACCTATTCACGGACTTTACCTTGAACGTTCAACATAGTCATTTAACAACTTTTGTATGCAGAAAACGTCTACGGTGGTAAGGTATGGCGCAAAAACATGCATCTTCTACACTAGACAGCGGAAGATAGTTTTTCTCTCATTTGTTGCTACTACTTACGTGTATTTGCGATTACGGAAAAGAAAACATTCGATTTCCTGCCCCTTGCATACTATCTGAACTTACACGGAGCCAGTCAGTCCGGTTTTCCATATTACGCCGGAGGTTGCCGTGAAATAATACTAATGGTGGTGGTGTTATGGGTGATTACTAGATACAAGTATTAGATTAGTTCGTCTTAAGGGGCTTAAGCATAGTATTCCTTCAAAATATAACAAATTGCCAAAATTGTGTAAATTCTATCTATTAATTTCTAATGAAAATACAGCGCTCAAGTTTGTTGTCATTCCTGTGATTATTTTCTATTTCCTCGACTTAAATTGTGGCACAATTTGTTTCACAAGTCTTTGCGCGCAACAAAACTTTACATACACATATACACATATGCGTACCATCATAAAATTCACAGCGACAAGATTCAGTACGCTAAACTGCATCCATCCTTGCATTGCATTGCTTGCATAATTAAGATGATGTTGATTCAACGGATTTATATTTATATATATATATATATATATATATATATATATATATATATATATATATATATATATATATATATATATATATATATATATATATATATATATATATATATATATATATATATATATATATATATATATATATATATATATATATATATATATATATATATATATATACCCGGCAAACTTTGTCTCGCCCATTTTTATGTTTAATTTAATAATTTAAAACATTCCAAATTCATTGCTTCCTTGCGATTTGTTTATATATAGGTTATGATCAAAGTCAAAAGGCAAATCGTTTGAAATGATTGGTTTTATCGGAATGACGACATCCTCGACTTTTGGCTTCTGTACATCACCTCTATTCTGAAAATATTCACATTGGGTGGTTTTCGGCTCCCAGCTGGTCTCGCATCCATCTGCATCCATCCTTGCATTGCATTGCTTGCATAATTAAGATGATGTTGATTCAACGGATTTATATTATATATATATATATATATATATATATATATATATATATATATATATATATATATATATATATATATATATATATATATATATATATATATATATATATATATATATATATATATATATATATATATATATATATATATATATATATATATATACCCGGCAAACTTTGTCTCGCCCATTTTTATGTTTAATTTAATAATTTAAAACATTCCAAATTCATTGCTTCCTTGCGATTTGTTTATATATAGGTTATGATCAAAGTCAAAAGGCAAATCGTTTGAAATGATTGGTTTTATCGGAATGACGACATCCTCGACTTTTGGCTTCTGTACATCACCTCTATTCTGAAAATATTCACATTGGGTGGTTTTCGGCTCCCAGCTGGTCTCGAGGTACGATGCTGACCTAACAAGCCAGTCGTCGTATGTTCGAGTCTCGGCTCGGGAGAGACTGTTAGTGTCAGTAGGATCGTAGCGCTAGCCCCGCAATTGTCCTGTACACTCAACAGTTGGCTGCGAAGTCTGTCTGTAAATAAACAGAAGGTCGAGTTCCGTCGCCGAATGTAGTACCAAGGCTTTGCTTTACTTTGGTATTCGGTCATTTTCAGTTGTTTTTCTGGCATCAATCTGATTCCTGAAAAAATACTCATATTGGGTGGTATTCAGTAATTTTGTTGTTTTTCAGAAACTGAAAGTGGTCATCTTTGAATTCAAAATAGTGTCCAGGGTCAATTCTTGGCTTCTATGCATCGTCTCGATTACGGAAATATCCATATTGAGTAATATTCGGTCTTTATTCGCGTTTTTCCGAAACCGGAAGTCTCCATCTTGGATATCAAAATGGCATTTGGAGACAATTTCTGGCCCCTGAGCGTCATTCTGATTATAAAAACACCCATATACCCATAGTGTTATTTGGTCATTTTCGACCTGCCTCTCCTTCCAGAGTACGGAGGAGTATCAAACCACCATAGAAATTTATGTTTGATTTGTATAAGAGCCATCCCATCCAGAAGTGGGAGAGGTGTCGCTAAATTAGGTTCCATTTACACAATTAGTTCTGGAGTTGTAAAAAAAATAAGTTAAATTTGTAGGAAACCCCACCCTTCCAGAAGAAGGAGAGGTGTCAAACTATTATGGACATATTTATTACCCCAAAAAATATTCACCTGCTAAATTTGGTTCTATTTGCTTGGTTAATTCTCGAAATGAGCAGATATTTGTGTTAAATTTGTATGGAGCCCCTTCCTCCCAAAAGAGGGAAGGGTGTCGAACCATTATGAACATATTTGTTACATCTAAAAACATTCACATACAAAATTTGGTTGTATTTGCTTGATTGGTTCTCGAGCTGTGCGAAATTTGTGTTTCATTTGTTAGGAACCCCTCCCTCCAGATAAGGGAGGGGTGTCGAACTATCTTAGTCACCTATCTCGGCCCCTAAAACCCCTATATACAGAATTTCACGCCGATCGGTTCAGTAGTTTCCAAGCCTATGTGAATCAGACAGACAGACAGAGCTGCATTTCTATATGTTTAGATAGTTCAAGCGATTACCGTGACGGTAGCCACCAGTCGAGCGTACTTCTAATCGTACTTAATTTTACACAAATGTTTTAGGTTTAAAATTAGTTTATTTGACACGGCACGATACATTTTCTGTTTTACTGAGCCAAGTACAATTCGTATTAATTCTACGTTAGCAGGGAAAAGAGGGAGACCTTTTATTTATTCTCGTGGCCGACTACGAGCTAGTGGGGATTTAAGGTGAGGGGAGGGAAATACAATTCTTGCTTAAAACTAATTAAGATATACGCTCTATTTGTGTTTCGACTGGTGTTCTTATTTGTTTTTTAAACATAGATTTAGGCTCTTCGTGTTCGTGTCTCCAGCGTCGTATACGGGTATTCTGACAAATAGACAAAAGAATATTAAATTTTAATGTCAGTCTTTTTCAAATAACAGTACAGTTGTGTCATGTACTGGAGATCACCGCTACCCAGAATGTCTCTAACGGGTACTCTAGAAAATCTATAACGAGCGTCTTGGCAGAGTGATTGAGATCAATCAAAGAAATAGTTATCGGTTTCCGTTATACTCTACTAAATTTTTTGGAAATAAATTTATGGAAATTAGACGTAGCTGAAAGTTTAGAAATTTATAAACAACACTCATGCACGCTTCTCAATAAAGACGCAGGTAATCACCCCTCATGGCTATTCAATCTGCTTCCCAAAAACCCCAGACAAGGTACGGTAAACAATCGACCGCATAATTCCATACCTAACTCCAATTAAGGGTGCTAAATTTTCATTTTTATCTACTACAAATAAAAAAAAAACCAGTCCTTATAAGCACTGAGGAAGACTGTACGTCACAGTCGAAATATATATTTGCGGACTGAATTTCAATATTTATTTCCAAAAAATTTAGTGGAGTATAACGGAAACCGATAACTATTTCTTTGATTGATCTAACGGGTACGTTCGGTTGTTCTCCTCGGGCCCGGAGGAAACTTATAAGCTCGGACCTAACATCACAGAATTCGACACACGACCAAACAACATGCTCGATGTCATGGTAGCCATCGCCACAAACGAAACGAAAGAGATGCGTGTTTAACGTGTAGTGATTGGACATAAGTCTGGACATCACGCGAATGAAGTCCCGACCTACATCCAACCCCTTGAACCATGCTTTCGTCGATACCTTAGGAAAAATGGAATGTAGCCACCGTCCCAGTTCATCTGAGTTCCATGATGATTGCCAACTGTTGAGTGTTCTCTGACGCAAAATGCTATAAAATTCATCATAAGCAATTGGTCTTTCATAAATATCGCCATCAATAGCACCCACCTTAGCAAAAGAGTCAGCCTTTTCATTACCCGGAATCGAGCAATGAGAAGGGACCCACGCTAAGGTAACCCGGTAATTTTTATCTGTTAAAGCACTTAAAAACCGCCGTATTTTCCCCAGGAAATACGGGGTGTGCTTCACAGGCTTCATCGATCGCAGAGCCTCAATGGCACTGAGACTATCTGTGAAGATGAAGTAGTGGTCTGTGGGTAGGGTTTCGATGATTCCAAGAGAGTACTGAATAGCAGCAAGTTCTGCGACGTACACGGAAGCAGGAGCATCGAGTTTGTAGGAGGCGGTAAAATTTTCGTGGAAAACACCGAAGCCAGTGGACTCATCTAGATTAGATCCGTCAGTGTAAAACCTTTTATCATAACTAACATGTTTAAACTTATTGGAAAAAATCTTAGGGATCTCTTGGGGTCGCAATTGATCCGGGATACCAGAAATGTCTTGTTTCATGGTGGTGTCGAAGAATATAGCATTATTAGAAGTATTTAAACGTGCGACATTGGAGGAATCGTATGAAGAAGGATTAATATCTTGAGCCATATAGTCAAAATATAAAGTCATAAATCTGGATTGAGATTGAAGGTCGACCAACCTCTCGAAATTTTCAATTACTAATGGGTTCATAACTGTGCATCGAATTAGCAACCGGTAAGAGAGATTCCAAAAACGATGTTTCAACGGAAGAATACCCGCTAACACTTCAAGACTCATCGTATGGGTCGACTGCATGCAACCCAAGGCAATACGCAAACAACGATATTGTATTCTTTCTAGTTTCAAAATATGCGTGTTCGCAGCGGAGCGAAAGCAGAAACAACCGTACTCAAGAACTGACAGTATTGTTGTTTGGTATAACCTCAGAAGGTCTCCTGGGTGGGCTCCCCACCAGGTTCCGGTAATCGTACGAAGAAAATTAATCCTCTGTTGGCATTTTCGTGTCAGATACCTAATATGACAAGCCCAGGTGCATTTAGAGTCGAACCAGACCCCGAGATATTTAGCGACTAAAACCTGAGAGATCGTTTTACCCGTTAGTACGAGCTGCAGCTGAGCTGGGTTATGCTTCCTGGAAAAAAACGACCAACTCAGTTTTCTCCGGAGAGAATTCGATACCCAGCTTAAGAGCCCATTCAGACAAATTGTCTAAGGTATCTTGCAATGGTCCTTGCAGATCGCTAGCCTCGCTACCAGTAATGGATACAACGCTATCGTCTGCAAGTTGCCTTAGCGTGCATGAATTTGCAAGACATTCATCGATGTCATTGACGTAAAAGTTATATAAGAGAGGACTTAAACATGAGCTCTGGGGAAGGCCCATGTAACTAATTCGGGAAGTTGTCGAATCGCCATGTGAGAAATACATATGCTTTTCTGACAACAAGTTGAGCAAAAAGTTATTCAAATTTGGTGAAAGTCCCTGCGAATGAAGTTTCGCGCTTAAAACTTCTACAGAGACAGAGTCAAAAGCCCCCTTAATATCCAAGAACGCAGAAGCCATTTGCTCTTTCCGAGCAAATGCGACTTGAATTTCAGTAGAAAGCAACGCTAGGCAATCGTTCGTCCCTTTGCCCCGGCGAAAGCCAAATTGAGTATCTGAAAGTAAACCGTTTGTTTCGACCCATTTGTCTAACCGTAAGAGGATCATTTTCTCCATTAATTTCCGGAGGCAAGAGAGCATCGCAATCGGCCTATATGAATTGTGATCAGAGGCAGGTTTCCCGGGTTTCCCAATAGCAATGACTTTTACCTCCCTCCAGTCATGCGGAACAACATTTAGCTCAAGAAACTTGTTGAACAAATTCAACAAGCGTCTTTTTGCAGAGTCGGGTAGATTCTTCAACAGGTTGAATTTTATTCTATCTAACCCTGGAGCCTTATTGTTGCACGACAGGAGAGCCATTGAAAATTCCAACATCGAAAATGGAGGCTCTTTCGTAGTTACTATAAACGCGTCGCGAAAGGTTTTCTGTTCCGGTACAGAGTCCGGACAGACCTTTTTGGCAAAATCGAGTATCCAGCGATCTGAATACTCCTCACTCTCATTCGAAACGTCACGGTTCCGCATGCGCCTGGCGGTATCCCAAAGAGTGCTCATCGCTGTTTCCCTCGACAACGCGTTTACGAACCGCCGCCAGTACCCGCGTTTTTTCGCCTTTACTAAGCTCTTCATCTGCCTGCCCAGTGCCTCGTACTTTCGAAGCAGGTTGACAGTGCCGTACTCCCGGTAGTCCTAATACGCCGCGGACCTTCGCACGTACAGCTCAGAGCACTCTTTGTCCCACCATTTGTTGGGAGGGTTGCTGTCTAATCGTTATCCCGGGTATCGGTTTCGTCTGAGCTTGAGTCGCGGCGTCGATTATCAAGCCAGCTAAGAACGCGTATTCTTCCTCCGGAGGAAGTTCCTCGTGAGTCTCGATAGATTCCGCTGTAATAGACTCATAACGCTTCCAATCAATATTACGTGTAAGGTCGTAGGAAATATTGATTGGGTTCGGGGGAGTTGAACCATTAGTAATTGATATAACGATTGGAAGATGATCACTACCGTGGGGATCGTTGATTACTTTCCACTGGCAATCTAACGCTAGTGATGTCGAGCAGAGGGATAGGTCAAGCAAGCTTTCACGTGCTGGAGGATTAGGTACACGTGTCGCTTCCCCAGTATTCAAAAGTGTCATATTGAAGTCGTCGATCAAGTTACAAATTAAAGAAGATCGGTTGTCGTCGTACAGCGACCCCCATAGCGAACAGTGAGAGTTAAAATCTCCCAAAATCGTAAAAGGTGCGGAAAGCAATTCTGCTATATCAAGGAGTTGCTTCTGTTCAATCCGCGCGGATGGGGGAATATATAACGAAACAAGGCAAAGGTCTTTTCCATTCAAATTCGTTTGAATGGCAACAACTTCAATATTCGAGATCGAGGGGAGGTCGATTCTGAAAAAAGAATAGCACTTTTTGATCCCTAAAAGTACCCCTCCACCGTGTGAGTCTCGATCTCGACGAATAATGTTAAAATCGTGGAAATTGAGTTGATCCTTCGAATTGAGAAAGGTTTCACAGAGCGCGAATGCGTCACAATTGTATGTATTCATCAAATGAGAAAATAAATCGAATTTGGGGATGGTACTTCTGCAATTCCACTGTAATACAGTGAAAAAATTCCTAACCTCTTTCGCCGTATTAGTCATCGAAAGATATAATAGCTGAAATGAGGGGCCAAGTTGCTGCTAGTTGCTTCAAAAAGGTTTTCACTGTAGGAAGAAGGGCAAGAAGAATATTTTGTAGGGGATCTGGTATGTTGAATGTTTTAAATATCCAGTCCACAATATCAGAAAATTTTATGAACCCTGTTTCTTTTTTATCTTCTGATCGAGAAATGGGTGCACGAGGGGTTTTTGGTGCCCCAGGAAGCGGTGGGTACTCCTGGTTTGATTTGAAATTAAAACCGGGGGGTACTTGCTTCGGTTTTTCTTCACCGCTTCCTTTTTGTGTTGTCTTATTGGTCATTCCGCTAGGGGTTATTACACAAATGTTTTAAATTGCTGTCATATTACTGTTGTTCATTGCGCCTTCTGTGATTTATTCGTCGTATGGAAATTCTATATTCTTCAATTTTACCATTTTCCTTCGAATTTTCCTAGTTTTCTCGCCGTAACAATTTGATCAAATGCACGACGAATCAGCCATAGAATATGATCAAAGTCAAAAGGCAAATCGTTCGAAATGATTGGTTTTTTCGAAAGGATAACATCCTCGACCGCCCATAACTTAAAAACGGAGCGTTTGATTTGAGCTGGCTTTGTTTTGTTGTGTTCGTCTTTGCCCAAGGCTAATTGTTACGGCGAGAAAACAAAAAAAAACAAAGGAAAATTATAGAATTCACAAAAAAAAAAGAATTTCCATACAAACTTACAGAAATGGGATCGCAGAAGGCTCAATGAACAACAATAATATGACAGCAATTAAAAACAGGTGACTGTCGACAGTTATTTTATAATCATCCTTTAAAAGCTATCACCGAAATAGAAATACGCTCGACTGGTGGCTACTGTCACGGTGATCGGTTGAACAATCTTAACATATAAAAATGGGCGGGAAATTTTGTATATAGGGGTTTTAGGGGCCGAGAGAGGTGACTAAGATACTTCGAGACCCCTCCCTCTTCTGGAAGAAAGGGGTTTCATACAAATTAGACACAAATTTCTGCACATTCCAAGAACTTAGCAAGTAAATGGAATTAAATTTGGCAGGTAAATATTTTTAGGGATAACAAATATGTCCATAATAGTTTGACACCCTTCCCTCTTCTGGAAGGGTGGGGTTTCCTACAAATTTCTATGTTGGTTTGATAACTCCTCCGTATTCTGGGAGGGGAAGTAGGTCTCCCATACAAGCTTAACAGATATTTCAACCAGGTTTTCCGGGAAACAGCCCACAATGATTGGGTCGATGCACAGGAGCCAAAGCTCAACTCCAGACGCCATTTTTAAATTTAAGATGGAAACTTCCGGTTTCTAATATGGGTATTTCCGAAATCGTAATGGTGCACTGAAGCCACAAGTCGACCTCAGACAACATTTTAAATTCTAAGATGGCGACTTCCGGTGTCTGGAAAACAGCCGAAAATGACGAAATACCACCCAATATGGGTGTTTCTTTACCCAGAATGACGCTCAAAGGCCAGAAATTTATTTGAATGCTATTTTGAAATCCAAGATGACTCCACTATGAGTATCTCCAGAATCAGAAGCTAAAAATTTACCACAAACTCCATTATGAATTGTAAGATGGCGACTTTTGGTTTCTGGAAAACAGCCGAAAATGACCAAATAACACCCAATATGGGTGTATTTTTAAACTAGAATGACGCTCAGGGGCCAGAAACTGTCTCTAAATGCCATTCTGACATCCAATATGGCGACTTCCGGTTTCGGAAGAACCGCCGAAAAAGACCGAATATTACTTAATATGAATATTTCCGTAATCGAGATGATGCATAGAAGCCAAGCATTGACCCTGGACACTATTTAGAATTCAAAGATAACCACTTTCAGTTTCTGGAAAACAACAAAATTACTGAACACCTCCCAATATTGGTATTTCCGGAATCGGATTGATGCCAGAAAAAACAGCTGAAAATGACCGAATACCACCCAATACGAATATTTTCAGATTAGAGGTGATGTACAGAAACCAAAAGTCGAGGATGTTGTCATTTCGAAAAAACCAATAATTTCGAACGATTTGCCTTTTGACTTTGATCATATTCTATGGCTGATTCGTCGTGCATTTGCAGACTATAAACAAATCGCAAGGAATCACATTCACAATATACATTCGCCTGTTTTTCACGTCACAACCCGTCATTATATCATATCGAAAATATGGGAATAAACCACGCTCAACAGCTGATATAACTTAAGCAAAAAAAAATCCTTCTACGCGCTGTTTTCTCAGCTTAATGAAAATGAAGATGGGACTGATACGCGATTATAGGCAGTCGATACCTCATTGATTTGTGCCAATGTCAGCTGTCAGCTAAAAGAATATGGAAAGTGATGGTGTAGAGAAAATAGAGACTTGTCATTTCTCTTATATATAGTTTTCTCTATGGCAGTGTTATACTATCTCGTTTACATATACGTTGGAATGTAGGGGTGTGACGTTTAAAGAATATCCTGTATCCAATATTCTAAAGCAAGAAGGTGTCAATTATTACCTACTAGTTTTTATATGAGATTTGTCGCACCAAAGACTATATTCTTGAATTCAAATCATTTAGTGTCGCTTTGAAGCGAGAAAAATTCTCGACTACTTTGTGATAAGGTCGTATGTCTGAACGTTAACAAAACTAGTGAGAGATGATTTGTGCTTGGGACGCACTAGAAATATAACTCTCACTCGTTTTGTTTACGTTTAGACATACGACCTTATCATAAAGTAGTCGAGAATTCTAAAGAATTAGATCATACGACAAGAGACCATAAGACACGAGTTGATTAGGAACATGCTAGATACGCGCGTGACCTCTAGAATAGTGGTATGATAAGGAATGTGAAAAACGGTCTCACGCGTAAAGTGTGTACTTTAAGAGTTTTGTTTGGTTAGGACGTTAGGATAAGCCACTCCCATAAGAAGCATTAAAAGTTTACTTACTGTTTTTAACGTTAACATTTGTAATATCTTGAACCCCGTTAGAGCTAAAATGAAAATAAATAAGTTCTAATTTTATTGGAAAGTCTGGCATCTAAGGAGATACTTATAGATAAAAGATTTTGTGAGTAGTTATAAATCGCGTATGTAACGTATAGTCTTAAGATGACTTATTGTAAATTTATTGAATAAAGGAAAGTTTTTCCAGTGTAAGTAGCGTGTTCTTATTAATTTCCTCGCGGCACCAATTTCTAAGTACGACAAAGATCGGATAATTGACTTTGACAAATTTAATATTAACTTCTTGTTCAAAGAAGTTTCATCATTTGAAAAGGCTGCGTTTTCTGAGCAAAACGTGATTTTTAAAAAACCTAATCGTTGTCCTTCGGTTTTCAAATCACGAATTGGGTTGCTTAGCTGTTTACGGATTTCAGATTGTTATATATCAGCTAAAATAGTATAATTTTCGTGATTTTTAAAAATATTATATCATTGTCTTTCGGTTTTTAAATGAAGAATAAAAATTGCTTGAATGACAGTTAGTATATAGGCGAACTGTTATTGAAGCGATTTCGAGCAGTTTTAATCTTGATTTAAAAACCGAAGAATGAAGATATAAAATTTTTTGAAAGTCACGTTTTGCTTAGCAAATGCAACTTTTTCTGATGATAAAAAAAACTGGTATAGCTAAACCCAGGTAAAACTGCTGGAAATCACTTGAAAGACAGTTCGCCCATATACCAATTCATGCGATTTAGAGCGATTTTCATCCTTCATTTAAAAATCGAATGGCAACGATATAAATTTTTCATAAATCACGTTTAGTTCAGAAAAAATTACTCTTTTGGCTGATATATAAATAATTTTCATTAAAATTAGAATATAAATAAACAACCCAATTGTCTTCACTTTCACTTTTTGTCATGTCTTGTTGTGTCAGAGTTGTCAGTGGTACCTGTAATAAAGTTGGTATCGCGACTCGGATTCGGATTTGACGTTTATTGCATGGCTCTATTGAGATGTTACCCAGGAATAAAGAAACCATATTGCGCATTCTGACGCAAGTAATTAAGAGATGCTAGATATTTAGTTGTTTACGAACTAAGCCCATGCGGTATTGTGCTGAAAATGATAAATTTCACGATGCGCCGCATAGGTTCTGTCAGGTTAATACTGGGTCAAAATCAACCAAATAAATGGGATTTTGACTGCAGTTAGGTTTGAACTAGGTGGACACTGGAAATATAGAATTTCGCTTTTATTGATTTTTGTTCATGTTTGTATTTTTTTTCTTGGAACGTGGAACACTTTCTAAAGCTACGCGAATTACAATCTAGGAACTCTTTATCTCATTCAAGTTAGTTCAAACGCTGGCCATTAAATAATTTTCCAAGAATTTAAAAAAAAAACAAATCGCAGGTTATACAAAATTTCAAAGTGATTTCTACAATTTTTGTTATAATTTCGCACAACAAATGTGTGAATTGTACAATGAACACTTTGACATTGATCAAAATAAAAACTCGTGATGTTTCGATAAGCCAAAGCCTTTCTCACTGTTTGGCGCAGAATGTTCGGTTCATATTAAGTCAATATTTCCAATAATCTAGCTTCAACAATAGCAGTCTTCTAAAATATTTTATTTATACCAGTAACAAATCATCATAACGATACTAACACCAGTTGATACTTTATAAGTGTAGTGCTTTTGCCATTTCCGACCAAGCCCGCACAATTTTGTAGGTACAAAGTTACAAACCCTGGATTGAAGTAATTCCTAAATTAATACACTTGTTTGCTCCGGGTTGTAATTATTCGTAGCAGCTGCGATGTTGACACTAGCGTTATGAGCGATAAAACAATAAATTTGACGTTCAAAAAAAAAAAAGAGAGAGAGAGAGAGAGAGAGAAGATTTTGTTTTAGTCACCTTCTACCTACACAATTATATGAACTCGGTCGGAAAGGATTAAAGCCGTCTAATACATTGATCATAGCCTAGATCGTCAATTGCGTTATTGCCAACACACAATCATTGTCCAGGTTTCAACCTAAATTAAAAGTTGCGTTAATTTCGCATAATATTGATGTGCTTTTGCACCCTCCAACTTTCGCATGTAGTTTTTTTTTTGTTTGCAAATCACTTACTGAATAATGTTCGTGCTCGCCTGTGCATTGGAATATAGTCTCTGTATTTAATTAGTCTGGGGAAGTGAATTCCGGGAATCAGTATGAGCTGTCAAAACGAGAACTAGACGATTGCATGCTGATTGTTTTTTTGTTGAAGTATTGTGTTTGCACAGATATAAAATAAATACTAAGTAGGGCTATTGTTTTTAAAAGGATGATTGAAAATATATTGTGTTAACATTGAATTAATATACATGAGTAAAACAAAGAGGAATATTTGCAAAATATCAATATTGTTCCTTAGTATTGTGTTTGCACAGATATAAAATAAATACTAAGTAGGGCTATTGTTTTTAAAAGGATGATTGAAAATATATTTTGTTAACATTGAATTAATATACATGAGTAAAACAAAGAGGAATATTTGCAAAATATCAATATTGTTCCTTAACAAAACCGAAATAAATTATATATTGACATGGTATACTGACTTGGGTCTTTGTTTTACATATTGGAGTACATTCTGTTAAATTAGTAATGCAACTGGCAAATGTTCCATCAGATTTCAAACGATAATAACAGCCGAAACACATGATGGACTTAAACTAATTGATGTCGTTCTCCCATAATAATAACACTGATCAACACAGGTGTGGCGCTAAAGCTCAAACTATAAAACAATGAAAAATGATCGGCTTCTTGCCATTTCGGTGAATTTTGGTACTCCCAGCCACCAATTTTTTTCAGATACTTAAATGAATTTTCTCGTGAACATAACGTTGAGGCGACGAACCCGGTAAGCGACGACACTCCTACGTAAGTTAACACTTTTTTACACTGGCTAGAGGCACCAAATTTCACAGGA
The DNA here is from genome assembly GCF_029784165.1 of Wyeomyia smithii. Classification (NCBI taxonomy): domain Eukaryota; kingdom Metazoa; phylum Arthropoda; class Insecta; order Diptera; family Culicidae; genus Wyeomyia; species Wyeomyia smithii. The sequence continues at coordinate 206,604,683 of NC_073694.1, read as the reverse complement.
ATGGTTAAAAGAGTTATAATCTTTCTAAAGCAGCTATTTCGAGCTCTAAGGTAACAGTTTTTCGCTTTTGTCGACCAGCGTAATCATTCTACCTTCGAAAAAACTATGTGCTCTGATTTGGAATTATGTAAAAATAATAAAAATTGGCCATATGACATGAATTTCTGGATATGTTGTAATCGATCAGCACTACGTGTTTGATGTTATCTATCGAAAATCAGATATCGTAATAAAATATAACTAGCTTTCATATTCACATGAGCTGCAAACAAAACTCAGTACTCTGTCCAATTCCAATTTCTGGCATTGTACCAATAACAAACAGGAGAAGCTAAAGATGATTCTATACTACCCGATCAACCACTCTTTATGCATCTTTATGAAACGATAACAACTGAAATCAATCGATATAGGTTCAAAATACCAACAGTAGCGTGTGACTAAAAACCGAAATGTCTTATTAGGTAAAGTTAGTAGAATTTCAATCTCATCGAATTATAAATTTATTTAGCTGTTTACTATAATTTACTGGTAAAATTTGAGCTTGTCAGCTCTCTGAAAATATTTGGATAAATGACTTTATTTTCAAAACCTCGCTCGAGACAAGAAAGACTAGATGACTCCGAAAGGTAGATTGAAATAGGTTTTTATGTTTTCTTATGTACATTTGCTTCCAGTGTCGCCTATTTTCTTACCTGTTATTATCACGCCCGTGTTGCTCTTGATAGTTTTCTTTTTTTCTTTTCTCTTTGATCGTGCTTTTTCATGCTCGTGAGGGCAAAGCTGTCACCTAGTGTTCTACATTTTATGCTGAATATAGGTCATTGGAGGGGGCGAACCTTATAGTTCAATGACCGCTCGTGTAAGAGAGATCCGACAGTCGCGTCATCATAGCCGCTGATCGTCGAAGATTGCGTGTGTCATACGTATGCGCATGGATCACCACCGATCGGACACAGCCGGTTGCCAGACATGTGTTTGTGTGTGGTATCCGCCAGTAGCATTTGGATGGCTATGATGTCTGGACGTTGTTATACAGTTATTTATCTGCAACAAATCGCGACGTGAAGGAGAAGTTGTTCTTAGAGCCTTAATGGGCCCCTTAACTTTGTGTTCCAATAACATTAACGTTATCGGTGTAGTATACTTCCTTAATTTATCAGGATGTTTCAAATCAATATTAAAATAACATATTAAATTACTATCTTCCTCAGTTTTATTAATCTTAATTTTCTATCTTCTTATTTTTTCTAACAGTATTCAGTAGTAGCAGATTTTTCAAATACACACACATATCTCTGCTCAGCAATTCATTGGGCCTGAACCATTTCTATGTAACTCCACATCTGCCATCTAAGGCGAACTAAGTACATGCCCAAGATACAATGTTGGTTTTATCAAAGTTTTATAGTGAATTATACAGCCAAAAAGCGCTATAAAACTTTCATAAAACCACTATTGTTACTTGGGTGGTAAAAGCTAAAAATATCATCTCATTGGCAACATGCGCAGGGTTGCAGGCAAGCTCAACAGTTTATCTACTCCAACCTTGCGGTTACCGAGAGGCTAATTAGTTTAATTCGTAGTGAACTACGCATCATCACGGGACTCCTCACTGGACACTGTCCTGCTCTGTATCATTTAAAGAAAATTGGCAAAGTCACAACCGACAATTGCTACTTTTGCACCGCTGAATCTGAGTACTCAGAGCATCTGCTTTGCTTTTGCTGGACTCTTGTTTCATCGAGGTTGAGTTTCTTCGGAAGTTACCTCTCAACTCCATACCAGGTATGAAGTACGAATCCCAAAACGGCCCCAATTCCATACAACATGGTTTCATCAACCATGTAGTAACGAATTGGGGCATAGGTTTGCAACCAACAAGCTCAACTCCATGAATGAGTTCAAGCATCTTGTAATCTATGTGAAGCAATCGAGGCCAGCCACAACAGACAAATATTTCTGTCGCAGTGGCACTTTTGCCCAATGCCCTTCAGGCATACAAGACTTATAATAATAATGATAATATTAATAATAATATTATATATAATAGTAAAAATAAAAATTATAATAATTATTAATAAAAAAACAATAATAATAACACAAATGATTATCATATAACAATAGCTTTTATAATAACGTACAAACTACTCATTATGATTTGACCTTTTCGTATTTATTCTGCGTGCTTCTCTACATTATAGGGAATGACAATGAAAATAATAAGACTTTCAATCGATATAAAGATGGCTATCAGCATTTACATTGGCGTGTTTTTTCTTTGAAAAAAAGTAAGAATAAAATGTTTTTATGACGAGAAATATATCAGCAAACTTTTTGTTACGTAATTACTGCTATTTTTTTAATTTAAGTGATGGAATCTAGCTTTTTGGCTTTGCTTTTTGTTGCACGGAAATAGATCAATATTACGCAACACAACTGGTTAAATATAAATTAGAAAGATTTAGCTGCGAATTCAACGTCATACATTATTTAATCTTTGTTTCATAATACCGCTTGACCTAATATAAATCGGAAAGTTGAATGTTACGGTGACCGCCATGTTATTAACATCACATTCGAAAATCCATCATACACAAGATGACCAATCAGATCATTGGCCTCTTATGAAAGTTATGTTTTTACCCTTACTGGAGTAGCAAAAACTCGAAATAGTCCCAGACCACCAGATATAATAGTTGATGACACGTCTGTCTGGTCTGGCTTTACGTTCAGCATTGATAGCCATACGTATGTGTGCCACTTGATACACTCAAACTGGCTTCCAAATCTACCGGACCTTTATTTGAATATTGACCAGCTGACTGGAGAAAGTCTGGACAAAATTCGTGAGTTCATTAACCGAACGTTACCTAAAGCAAAAGTCTGCGCCAAGATTCGCCTTGCGTCTTTCAGCTGTGTTTATCCCTTCTTTTTCTTGCTGACTGGCGTTTTTTATTTGGCAGTAAACCTGGTCTGCTTTGGAGTTTGTTTTATTATGCTTTGTTCAGTCTTCCATTTTGCGTCAACGTTTTACTCTCGAAATTCGTCGGTAAAATGTCTCAGTATGTCTGAGTACACAATTTTATGTTTTATATGTACACTGGAGCTCGTTCAGCCGAAAATGATTGAAGAGAAATATAAGAGCCTGAAATTTGAAATAGTTTTGCATGCTCTTTAGGTAACATAGTTTAGTGGAGAGTCTGTACGATTTCTGATAGGGTGAAACGAAGGAGTAACAATGTCTCCTATGAGCTCCTTACCGAGTGGAACACCCGACTTGTCTTCTACATTATTATTTTTTAAATAATTTTAAATATCTCTACAGTTTCATTGGTAATATCTGTACAGTTTTAATCTAATTAGTATCTCTGCTGTGTAATATTGATTATTTATATTGAAAGAAATCCGCGATCGATGATAATTTTTTGAAGTCGTTTCATTTGTAAATTGAAAAAAAAAATGTAAAATGTTAAACTGTAAGCAAACGTTGAAATGTTTTGCTACTTTTTTGTTGAATACTTGAATACTGTAATTCGCAACGTCATAGCAACTTCATGGTTTGTCTACGTGTGGACAGATTATATACTTTAATATCTACAAATTACATACTTTTATAATGTGCAAGCTCGAACCAAATAACGACAGCATGCTTCGGTATTCAAGTAAATTGAACATTGTTTATTAGATTTTTCTTGTACAGATTTTAAATCCAGATGCAAACCGCCACGGAGCTTGAAGGATGAAAAATTGTTCAATAACTGTAGAAATTTTGCGTCGGAAGTCATCACTGAATTCTATGAATTCACTCTTCACTGTCAGAACCAAGTAGCAATCACTTATTTAACGTATCGAACGGGAATATGAACGAATTTATTTAGTGACATCAACGGTGCATCAATATACAAACCCTCGTACATCATTTCGTTACATACACGGCCGCTCATAGAAAATTGTTAACCTTGATGTACGATGCTAGTTGAGCCGTTGCGGAACAGAGCGGTCTAAGGACCATTTTTTTCGAAAATGAGTTTTTTGCTTAAACAGTATCTACTCAAGAAGCTGAAGTTGGGAAATTAAGAAAATTTCGAAAAATCGAACGAAGCTGATTTATACCGCGTTAAAATTTTGTCCGAAACAGAATGGCCATTCCAGTGTATATATATATATATATATATATATATATATATATATATATATATATATATATATATATATATATATATATATATATATATATATATATATATATATATATATATATATATATATATATATATAAATATATATATATATATATATATATATATATATATATATATATATATATATATATATATATATATATATATATATATATATATATATATATATATATATAAATATATATATATATATATATATATATATATATATATATATATATATATATATATATATATATATATATATATATATATATATAAAGTCATAGTGTATTGCAAAGAAACTGTTAATTTTGTGTATTCCCATATTAAACCACCTCATAACCTTTATATTAGAACATTTTGTTTGAAATAATCCGTTGAACAGAATTTTATTCAGAGATTTGGCGAAAATTGCTTCTTCCTGAAAAATGTGCTATACATTGACCACTCTTTTCCGCCACAGCTATAAGAGACCGTTATACTAACTTTGTTCTTTAAAAAATTTTTATAAACATTTAAAAAAGAATGAACCTTCGGAAAATAAATTTTCAGATTTGCCGATATTATGGATTAACAAGCTGCAACTAGCGGCTCTAGTCGATTTCAGCAACACGCCCGAGTATTTTGTGTTGCCAAAATCGAACCGTGTTATAAACAAAGGGTTTTTTCACATATTTTTTACTTTTGAAGTGCCCTATGACGGCCTAAAGACTAGATACGACCAACGAAGAACTAATAACTACTGAAGACCTAGACACTTGGTATGACCACTTATAGACTGGTTCGTAAATCCCGAGTAATTAGAGGTGCTCCACGCATGGTTTGGACCTAATCATTGCTTTGGCCCTGACCATTTTATTACCGGAACATGTTTCGGACATATAATTGGAAACGATTATCATCGGCAACATAAATGTCTATAATATTTTTTTTTTGTGCCTGTTGTTCTTAAATGGGTAAATTGAAACACGAGAAAAATAAAAAATATGATAAAAAACTGAGCGTATTTGGCACACGTGCCAATGGGTCAAAATCGAACGGCATTTGTATATTTTTGAAATCTTGCAGTATCAAAATTGTGATGATACTTTTGACTTAATGTTGTTTAGAGTAACGGTCACTTTTCATTAACGTGATTCAGGTACTATGATCGACTTACACATTGAATAGATTCGAGTTAAATCTACATGCTTAAAATAACCATTTTACTAATAACAACAATCATACTCAGCTTGGTTGGAGTAAACTAGCACTGAAGGTTATTAATTATTAATTGCTTTTTCGTTAATGTGTTACCTACATACGTGCATCTTTACTACTTCACACGAACCATCCAACCCACATTTTGTTCGCAGACACATTTTACATAACTGTCAAAGAAAATTGACTATCTCTAGTCGTGCCCACTCGCAACCTTCATACGGTTCATACGGCCCAAAATTCACCCACCAGAATACAAGTTTTTATGTGCGTATAGGTTTCCCGTGGCGCAGTTGTAAAGGGGATAAACATTCACATACGCAACAGTTTCATTTCGCTGGCAAGAAAACGCAGACGGTACGAGCCCCCGTTAAGTTACGGCTGCTGCCGCTAGTGCTACATTAGCAGCCATACGTTTTCTATGTCTAATCTGTTTCGTCATTACGCATATTTTGCATTTCATCATAATAGATATCTGTTAATCTATTCCACAAAAAATTAGCGATTTATTAATATTGAAATGAAGTTATTAACTGCTTACTTACTGCTTACTTATCTTTACTTATTGAAGAAGTCTTCCCATCAGTCGGAGGTAGTTTTAAGGAACAATTTCTCCAGAGTTATTTAAAAAAAAATTCAATGTTCTTTTTATCAAATTTTAACAAAAGAACATGATATTATACTGAAAATCCTTTCGAATATACAAAAATTTTTGTTAGGCATGTGAAAAGAAAGGCCGAAATCGCCGTCGTAATTTGAATTGGGCTGTTTAGCTATACTAGTTTTTTTTATATTATCTGAAAAAGATGAAAATTCATCTCTTTCAGATAATAGAAAAAAAAACTAGTATAGCTAAACAGCCCAATTCAAATTACGACGGCGAAAACGTCCAAATTTTTTTTATCGCTGCTTGAAATTGCTACAATGACTGCTCGCCCATGTACCGACTGACATTCAAGCGATTTTGGGCGATTTTTATTCTTCATTTAAAAATCGAAGGACAATGAAATAAACTTTTTAAAAATCACTTTTTGCTCAGGAAATTACGTTCTTTTAACTAACATTAAAAAAAAAAGCTTGTGGTTGAATTGAGAAAATCTCTGCTTGAAAGAAAGAAATACACTCAAGATATATTCCAGCTTTGATTTATCTTAATGGTTTTGAATCTAATCATTGACAAATACATAATTTTTATTTTCTTAGACATTTTGATGCATCATCTGTTATGTTATGAAATAATTTCGCTAAACTGGTATGAAATAATTTCGCTTTATACAGGTCGGACACGAATCTTCGGAGTAACCGGATTTAAAATACTGCTACACTGGATGACAAAAGCGAAAAAAATACCCTGAAGCCCAAGCTTATTCGTAGTAATTCATATTCCTAAACCCGAATGCCGTATGTATGCCGAAGCATAAAAAAAAACAACGCTTTGCACAGTGTTTTATTTTGCCGTTTTCGTGCGATTAATTAAATAGCGTTTCAAATGTTGATTATAGACATCCCTTACTAACACACAGAGAATCCATCCCCAGGATACCTATAACTCGGTGACGGAATCGTGAAAGGAATCGCAAACACGATCCGGAGGATTCCCACACCCACTCACGATTCTAATTTCAAGAATTCTAGAGCCATATACTGGGCATTCCTGAGGATTCTTTTTCAGGAATCCTTTTAAGGACGCTCAGGTATCCAATGTAAGGAATCCTAAAGAATCTATGCG
>NC_073694.1:205060895-205097067 GCF_029784165.1 Wyeomyia smithii | reverse complement strand
TGCCGGGAAAACTTCTAAAGGCCAAAATACAAAATGATCCCTAATTGAGCTCAGAATGGCCGCGAAACGCTTCCTAAGGCCAGAAAACGCCAGAATAGAAAATGATCCCAAATTGAGCTCGAAATCGCCGAAAAGTGCTTCCTAAGGCCAGAAAAGGCCAAAATAGAAAATGATCCCAAATTGAGCTCAGAATCACCGAAAAACGCTTCCTAAGGCCAGAAAAGGCCGAAATAGAAAATGATCCTAAATTGAGCTCAAAATCGCCGAAAAGAGCTTCTAAAGGCCAAAATACGAAATGATCCCTAATTGAGCTCAGAATCGCCGGAAAACGCTTCCTAAGGCCAGAAAACGCCAAAATAGAAAATGATCCCAAATTGAGCTCGAAATCACCAAAAAGTGCTTCCTAAGGCCAGAAAAGGCCAAAATAGAAAATGATCCCAAATTCAGCTCAGAATCGCCGAAAAACGCTTCCTAAGGCCAGAAAACGCCAAAATAGAAAATGATTCCAAATTGAGCTCAGAATCGCCGAAAAACGCTTCCTAAGGCCAGAAAAGGCTAAAATAGAAAATGATCCCAAATTGAGCTCAAAATCGACGAAAAGTGCTTCTAAAGGCCAAAATACAAAATGATCCCTAATTGAGCTCAGCATGGCCGAAAAACGCTTCCTAAGGCCAGAAAAGGCCAAAATAGAAAATGATCCCAAAATGAGCTCAGAATCGCCGAAAAACGCTTCCTAAGGCCAGAAAAGGCCAAAATAGAAAATGATCCCAAATTGAGCTCGAAATCGCCGAAAAGTGCTTCTAAAGGCCAAAATACAAAATGATCCCTAATTGAGCTCAGCATGGCCGAAAAACGCTTCCTAGGGCCAGAAAAGGCCAAAATAGAAAATGATCCCAAATTGAGCTCAGAATCGCCGAAAAACGCTTCCTAAGGCCAGAAAAGGCCAAAATAGAAAATGATCCCAAATTGAGCTCAAAATCGCCGGGAAAACTTCTAAAGGCCAAAATACAAAATGATCCCTAATTGAGCTCAGAATGGCCGCGAAACGCTTCCTAAGGCCAGAAAACGCCAGAATAGAAAATGATCCCAAATTGAGCTCGAAATCGCCGAAAAGTGCTTCCTAAGGCCAGAAAAGGCCAAAATAGAAAATGATCCCAAATTGAGCTCAGAATCACCGAAAAACGCTTCCTAAGGCCAGAAAAGGCCGAAATAGAAAATGATCCCAAATTAAGCTCAAAATCGCCGGAAAGAGCTTCTAAAGGCCAGAATACAAAATGATCCCTAATTGAGCTCAGAATGGCCGAAAAACGCTTCCTAAGGCCAGAAAACGCCAAAAGAGAAAATGATCCCAAATTGAGCTCGAAATCGCCGAAAAGTGCTTCCTAAGGCCAGAAAAGGCCAAAATAGAAAATGATCCCAAATTGAGCTCAAAATCGCCGAAAAAGGCTTCCTAAGGCCAGAAAACGCCAAAAAAGAAAATGATCCCAAATTGAGCTCGAAATCGCCGAAAAGTGCTTCCTAAGGCCAGAAAAGGCCAAAATAGAAAATGATCCCAAATTGAGCTCGAAATCGCCGAAAAGTGCTTCTAAAGGCCAGAAAAGGCCAAAATAGAAAATGATCCCAAATTGAGCTCAGAATCGCCGAAAAGTGCTTCTAAAGGCCAGAAAAGGCCAAAATAAAAAATGATCCCAAATTGAGCTCAGAATCGCCGAAAAACGCTTCCTAAGGCCAGAAAAGGCCAAAATAGAAAATGATCCCAAATTGAGCTCGAAATCGCCGAAAAGTGCTTCTAAAGGCCAGAAAAGGCCAAAATAGAAAATGATCCCAAATTGAGCTCAGAATCGCCGAAAAACGCTTCCTGAGGCCAGAAAAGGCCAAAATAGAAAATGATCCCAAAATGAGCTCAGAATCGCCGAAAAACGCTTCCTAAGGCCAGAAAACGCCAAAATAGAAAATGATCCCAAATTGAGCTCAGAATCACCGAAAAACGCTTCCTAAGGCCAGAAAACGCCAAAATAGAAAATGATCCCAAATTGAGCTCGAAATCGCCGAAAAGTGCTTCCTAAGGCCAGAAAAGGCCAAAATAGAAAATGATCCCAAATTGAGCTCAAAACCGCCGGAAAGAGCTTCTAAAGGCCAAAATACAAAATGATCCCAAATTGAGCTCGAAATCGCCGGAAAGAGCTTCTAAAGGCCAGAATACAAAATGATCCCTAATTGAGCTCAGAATGGCCGAAAAACGCTTCCTAAGGCCAGAAAACGCCAAAAGAGAAAATGATCCCAAATTGAGCTCGAAATCGCCGAAAAGTGCTTCCTAAGGCCAGAAAAGGCCAAAATAGAAAATGATCCCAAATTGAGCTCAAAATCGCCGAAAAAGGCTTCCTAAGGCCAGAAAACGCCAAAAAAGAAAATGATCCCAAATTGAGCTCGAAATCGCCGAAAAGTGCTTCCTAAGGCCAGAAAAGGCCAAAATAGAAAATGATCCCAAATTGAGCTCGAAATCGCCAAAAAGTGCTTCCTAAGGCCAGAAAAGGCCAAAATAGAAAATGATCCCAAATTCAGCTCAGAATCGCCGAAAAACGCTTCCTAAGGCCAGAAAACGCCAAAATAGAAAATGATTCCAAATTGAGCTCAGAATCGCCGAAAAACGCTTCCTAAGGCCAGAAAAGGCCAAAATAGAAAATGATCCCAAATTGAGCTCAGAATCGCCGAAAAACGCTTCCTGAGGCCAGAAAAGGCCAAAATAGAAAATGATCCCAAAATGAGCTCAGAATCGCCGAAAAACGCTTCCTAAGGCCAGAAAACGCCAAAATAGAAAATGATCCCAAATTGAGCTCAGAATCACCGAAAAACGCTTCCTAAGGCCAGAAAACGCCAAAATAGAAAATGATCCCAAATTGAGCTCGAAATCGCCGAAAAGTGCTTCCTAAGGCCAGAAAAGGCCAAAATAGAAAATGATCCCAAATTGAGCTCAAAACCGCCGGAAAGAGCTTCTAAAGGCCAAAATACAAAATGATCCCAAATTGAGCTCGAAATCGCCGGAAAGAGCTTCTAAAGGCCAGAATACAAAATGATCCCAAATTGAGCTCGAAATCGCCGAAAAGTGCTTCCTAAGGCCAGAAAAGGCCAAAATAGAAAATGATCCCAAATTGAGCTCAAAATCGCCGAAAAAGGCTTCCTAAGGCCAGAAAACGCCAAAAAAGAAAATGATCCCAAATTGAGCTCGAAATCGCCGAAAAGTGCTTCCTAAGGCCAGAAAAGGCCAAAATAGAAAATGATCCCAAATTGAGCTCGAAATCGCCGAAAAGTGCTTCTAAAGGCCAGAAAAGGCCAAAATAGAAAATGATCCCAAATTGAGCTCAGAATCGCCGAAAAGTGCTTCTAAAGGCCAGAAAAGGCCAAAATAAAAAATGATCCCAAATTGAGCTCAGAATCGCCGAAAAACGCTTCCTAAGGCCAGAAAAGGCCAAAATAGAAAATGATCCCAAATTGAGCTCGAAATCGCCGAAAAGTGCTTCTAAAGGCCAGAAAAGGCCAAAATAGAAAATGATCCCAAATTGAGCTCAGAATCGCCGAAAAACGCTTCCTGAGGCCAGAAAAGGCCAAAATAGAAAATGATCCCAAAATGAGCTCAGAATCGCCGAAAAACGCTTCCTAAGGCCAGAAAACGCCAAAATAGAAAATGATCCCAAATTGAGCTCAGAATCACCGAAAAACGCTTCCTAAGGCCAGAAAACGCCAAAATAGAAAATGATCCCAAATTGAGCTCGAAATCGCCGAAAAGTGCTTCCTAAGGCCAGAAAAGGCCAAAATAGAAAATGATCCCAAATTGAGCTCAAAACCGCCGGAAAGAGCTTCTAAAGGCCAAAATACAAAATGATCCCAAATTGAGCTCGAAATCGCCGAAAAGTGCTTCCTAAGGCCAGAAAAGGCCAAAATAGAAAATGATCCCAAATTGAGCTCAGAATCACCGAAAAACGCTTCCTAAGGCCAGAAAACGCCAAAATAGAAAATGATCCCAAATTGAGCTCAGAATGGCCGAAAAACGCTTCCTAAGGCCAGAAAAGGCCGGAATAGAAAATGATCCCAAATTGAGCTCAAAATCGCCGGAAAGAGCTTCTAAAGGCCAAAATACAAAATGATCCCTAATTGAGCTCAGAATGGCCGAAAAGCGCTTCCTAAGGCCAGAAAAGGCCAAAATAGAAAATGATCCCAAATTAAGCTCAGAATCACCGAAAAAGGCTTCCTAGGGCCAGAAAACGCCAAAAAAGAAAATGATCCCAAATTGAGCTCGAAATCGCCGAAAAGTGCTTCCTAAGGCCAGAAAAGGCCAAAATAGAAAATGATCCCAAATTGAGCTCGAAATCGCCGAAAAGTGCTTCTGAAGGCCAGAAAAGGCTAAAATAGAAAATGATCCCAAATTGAGCTCAGAATCGCCGAAAAACGCTTCCTAAGACCAGAAAAGGCCAAAATAGAAAATGATCCCAAATTGAGCTCGAAATCGCCGAAAAGTGCTTCTAAAGGCCAGAAAACGCCAAAATATAAAATGATCCTAAATTGAGCTCAAAATCGCCGGAAAGAGCTTCTAAAGGCCAAAATACAAAATGATCCCTAATTGAGCTCAGAATGGCCGAAAAACGCTTCCTAAGACCAGAAAAGGCCAAAATAGAAAATGATCCCAAATTGAGCTCGAAATCGCCGAAAAGTGCTTCTAAAGGCCAGAAAACGCCAAAATATAAAATGATCCTAAATTGAGCTCAAAATCGCCGGAAAGAGCTTCTAAAGGCCAAAATACAAAATGATCCCTAATTGAGCTCAGAATGGCCGAAAAACGCTTCCTAAGGCCAGAAAACGCCAAAATAGAAAATGATCCCAAATTGAGCTCGAAATCGCCAAAAAGTGCTTCCTAAGGCCAGAAAAGGCCAAAATAGAAAATGATCCCAAATTCAGCTCAGAATCGCCGAAAAACGCTTCCTAAGGCCAGAAAACGCCAAAATAGAAAATGATTCCAAATTGAGCTCAAAATCGCCGGAAAGAGCTTCTAAAGGCCAAAATACAAAATGATCCCTAATTGAGCTCAGAATGGCCGAAAAACGCTTCCTAAGGCCAGAAAACGCCAAAATAGAAAATGATCCTAAATTGAGCTCAAAATCGCCGGAAAGAGCTTCTAAAGGCCAAAATACAAAATGATCCCTAATTGAGCTCAGAATGGCCGAAAAACGCTTCCTAAGGCCAGAAAAGGCCAAAAAAGAAAATGATCCCATATTAAGCTAAGAATCGCCGAAAAACGCTTCCTAAGGCCAGAAAACGCCAAAATAGAAAATGATCCCAAATTGAGCTCAAAATTGCCGAAAAACGCTTCCTAAGGCCAGAAAAGGCTAAAATAGAAAATGATCCCAAAATGAGCTCAGAATCGCCGAAAAACGCTTCCTAAGGCCAGAAAAGGCCAAAATAGAAAATGATCCCAAATTGAGCTCAAAATCGACGAAAAGTGCTTCTAAAGGCCAAAATACACAATGATCCCTAATTGAGCTCAGAATGGCCGAAAAACGCTTCCTAAGGCCAGAAAACGCCAAAATACAAAATGATCCTAAATTGAGCTCGAAATCGCCGAATCGTGTTTCTAAAGGCCAGAAAACGCCAAAATACAAAATGATCCTAAATTGAGCTCAAAATCGCCGGAAAGAGCTTCTAAAGGCCAAAATACAAAATGATCCCTAATTGAGCTCAGAATGGCCGAAAAACGCTTCCTAAGGCCAGAAAAGGCCAAAATAGAAAATGATCCCAAATTGAGCTCAGAATCGCCGAAAAACGCTTCCTAAGGCCAGAAAAGGCCAAAATAGAAAATGATCCCAAAATGAGCTCAGAATCGCCAAAAAGCGCTTCCTAAGGCCAGAAAAGGCCAGAATAGAAAATGATCCCAAATTGAGCTCGAAATCGCCGAATCGTGTTTCTAAAGGCCAGAAAACGCCAAAATACAAAATTATCCTAAATTGAGCTCAAAATCGCCGAAAAGAGCTTCTAAAGGCCAAAATACGAAATGATCCCTAATTGAGCTCAGAATCGCCGGAAAACGCTTCCTAAGGCCAGAAAACGCCAAAATAGAAAATGATCCCAAATTGAGCTCGAAATCGCCAAAAAGTGCTTCCTAAGGCCAGAAAAGGCCAAAATAGAAAATGATCCCAAATTCAGCTCAGAATCGCCGAAAAACGCTTCCTAAGGCCAGAAAACGCCAAAATAGAAAATGATTCCAAATTGAGCTCAAAATCGCCGGAAAGAGCTTCTAAAGGCCAAAATACAAAATGATCCCTAATTGAGCTCAGAATGGCCGAAAAACGCTTCCTAAGGCCAGAAAACGCCAAAATAGAAAATGATCCTAAATTGAGCTAAAAATCGCCGGAAAGAGCTTCTAAAGGCCAAAATACAAAATGATCCCTAATTGAGCTCAGAATGGCCGAAAAACGCTTCCTAAGGCCAGAAAACGCCAAAATAGAAAATGATCCCAAATTGAGCTCGAAATCGCCGAATCGTGTTTCTAAAGGCCAGAAAACGCCAAAATACAAAATGATCCTAAATTGAGCTCAAAATCGCCGAAAAGAGCTTCTAAAGGCCAAAATACGAAATGATCCCTAATTGAGCTCAGAATCGCCGGAAAACGCTTCCTAAGGCCAGAAAACGCCAAAATAGAAAATGATCCCAAATTGAGCTCGAAATCGCCAAAAAGTGCTTCCTAAGGCCAGAAAAGGCCAAAATAGAAAATGATCCCAAATTCAGCTCAGAATCGCCGAAAAACGCTTCCTAAGGCCAGAAAACGCCAAAATAGAAAATGATTCCAAATTGAGCTCAAAATCGCCGGAAAGAGCTTCTAAAGGCCAAAATACAAAATGATCCCTAATTGAGCTCAGAATGGCCGAAAAACGCTTCCTAAGGCCATAAAACGCCAAAATAGAAAATGATCCTAAATTGAGCTCAAAATCGCCGGAAAGAGCTTCTAAAGGCCAAAATACAAAATGATCCCTAATTGAGCTCAGAATGGCCGAAAAACGCTTCCTAAGGCCAGAAAAGGCCAAAAAAGAAAATGATCCCAAATTAAGCTAAGAATCGCCGAAAAACGCTTCCTAAGGCCAGAAAACGCCAAAATAGAAAATGATCCCAAATTGAGCTCAAAATTGCCGAAAAACGCTTCCTAAGGCCAGAAAAGGCTAAAATAGAAAATGATCCCAAAATGAGCTCAGAATCGCCGAAAAACGCTTCCTAAGGCCAGAAAAGGCCAAAATAGAAAATGATCCCAAATTGAGCTCAAAATCGACGAAAAGTGCTTCTAAAGGCCAAAATACACAATGATCCCTAATTGAGCTCAGAATGGCCGAAAAACGCTTCCTAAGGTCAGAAAACGCCAAAAAAGAAAATGATCCCAAATTGAGCTCGAAATCGCCGAAAAGTGCTTCTAAAGGCCAGAAAACGCCAAAATAGAAAATGATCCTAAATTGAGCTCAAAATTGCCGGAAAGAGCTTCTAAAGGCCAAAATACAAAATGATCCCTAATTGAGCTCAGAATCGCCGGAAAACGCTTCCTAAGGCCAGAAAACGCCAAAATAGAAAATGATCCCAAATTGAGCTCGAAATCGCCGAAAAGTGCTTCCTAAGGCCAGAAAAGGCCAAAATAGAAAATGATCCCAAATTGAGCTCAGAATCGCCGAAAAACGCTTCCTAAGGCCAGAAAACGCCAAAATAGAAAATGATCCCAAATTGAGCTCAGAATCACCGAAAAACGCTTCCTAAGGCCAGAAAAGGCCAAAATAGAAAATGATCCCAAATTGAGCTCAAAATCGCCGGAAAGAGCTTCTAAAGGTCAAAATACAAAATGATCCCTAATTGAGCTCGAAATCGCCGAAAAGTGCTTCCTAAGGCCAGAAAAGGCCGAAATAGAAAATGATCCCAAATTGAGCTCAGAATCGCCGAAAAACGCTTCCTAAGGCCAGAAAACGCCAAAAAAGAAAATGATCCCAAATTGAGCTCAGAATCACCGAAAAACGCTTCCTAAGGCCAGAAAAGGCCAAAATAGAAAATGATCCCAAATTGAGCTCAAAATCGCCGGAAAGAGCTTCTAAAGGTCAAAATACAAAATGATCCCTAATTGAGCTCAGAATGGCCAAAAAACGTTCCTAAGGCCAGAAAAGGCCAAAATAGAAAATGATCCCAAAATGAGCTCAGAATCGCCGAAAAACGCTTCCTAAGGCCAGAAAAGGCTAAAATACAAAATGATCCCAAATTGAGCTCAAAATCGACGAAAAGTGCTTCTAAAGGCCAAAATAGAAAATGATCCCAAATTGAGCTCAGAATGGCCGAAAAACGCTTCCTAAGTTCAGAAAACGCCAAAAAAGAAAATGATCCCAAATTGAGCTCGAAATCGCCGAAAAGTGCTTCTAAAGGCCAGAAAACGCCAAAATAGAAAATGATCCTAAATTGAGCTCAAAATTGCCGGAAAGAGCTTCTAAAGGCCAAAATACAAAATGATCCCTAATTGAGCTCAGAATCGCCGGAAAACGCTTCCTAAGGCCAGAAAACGCCAAAATAGAAAATGATCCCAAATTGAGCTCGAAATCGCCGAAAAGTGCTTCCTAAGGCCAGAAAAGGCCAAAATAAAAATGATCCCAAATTGAGCTCAGAATCGCCGAAAAACGCTTCCTAAGGCCAGAAAACGCCAAAATATAAAATGATCCCAAATTGAGCTCAGAATCACCGAAAAACGCTTCCTAAGGCCAGAAAACGCCAAAATAGAAAATGATCCCAAATTGAGCTCAAAATCGCCGGAAAGAGCTTCTAAAGGCCAAAATACAAATGATCCCTAATTGAGCTCAGAATGGCCGAAAAACGCTTCCTAAGGCCAGAAAAGGCCAAAATAGAAAATGATCCCAAATTAAGCTCAGAATCGCCGAAAAACGCTTCCTAAGGCCAGAAAAGGCCAAAATAGAAAATGATCCCAAAATGAGCTCAGAATCGCCAAAAAGCGCTTCCTAAGGCCAGAATAGAAAATGATCCCAAATTGAGCTCGAAATCGCCGAATCGTGTTTCTAAAGGCCAGAAAACGCCAAAATAGAAAATGATCCTAAATTGAGCTAAAAATCGCCGGAAAGAGCTTCTAAAGGCCAAAATACAAAATGATCCCTAATTGAGCTCAGAATGGCCGAAAAACGCTTCCTAAGGCCAGAAAACGCCAAAATAGAAAATGATCCCAAAATGAGCTCAGAATCGCCGAAAACGCTTCCTAAGGCCAGAAAAGGCCAATATAGAAAATGATCCCAAATTGAGCTCGAAATCGCCGAAAAGTGCTTCTAAAGGCCAGAAAACGCCAAAATACAAAATGATCCTAAATTGAGCTCAAAATCGCCGAAAAGAGCTTCTAAAGGCCAAAATACGAAATGATCCCTAATTGAGCTCAGAATCGCCGGAAAACGCTTCCTAAGGCCAGAAAACGCCAAAATAGAAAATGATCCCAAATTGAGCTCGAAATCACCAAAAAGTGCTTACTAAGGCCAGAAAAGGCCAAAATAGAAAATGATCCCAAATTCAGCTCAGAATCGCCGAAAAACGCTTCCTAAGGCCAGAAAACGCCAAAATAGAAAATGATTCCAAATTGAGCTCAGAATCGCCGAAAAACGCTTCCTAAGGCCAGAAAAGGCTAAAATAGAAAATGATCCCAAATTGAGCTCAAAATCGACGAAAAGTGCTTCTAAAGGCCAAAATACAAAATGATCCCTAATTGAGCTCAGCATGGCCGAAAAACGCTTCCTAAGGCCAGAAAAGGCCAGAATAGAAAATGATCCCAAAATGAGCTCAGAATCGCCGAAAAACGCTTCCTAAGGCCAGAAAAGGCCAAAATAGAAAATGATCCCAAATTGAGCTCGAAATCGCCGAAAAGTGCTTCTAAAGGCCAAAATACAAAATGATCCCTAATTGAGCTCAGCATGGCCGAAAAACGCTTCCTAGGGCCAGAAAAGGCCAAAATAGAAAATGATCCCAAATTGAGCTCAGAATCGCCGAAAAACGCTTCCTAAGGCCAGAAAAGGCCAAAATAGAAAATGATCCCAAATTGAGCTCAAAATCGCCGGGAAAACTTCTAAAGGCCAAAATACAAAATGATCCCTAATTGAGCTCAGAATGGCCGCGAAACGCTTCCTAAGGCCAGAAAACGCCAGAATAGAAAATGATCCCAAATTGAGCTCGAAATCGCCGAAAAGTGCTTCCTAAGGCCAGAAAAGGCCAAAATAGAAAATGATCCCAAATTGAGCTCAGAATCACCGAAAAACGCTTCCTAAGGCCAGAAAAGGCCGAAATAGAAAATGATCCCAAATTGAGCTCAAAATCGCCGGAAAGAGCTTCTAAAGGCCAGAATACAAAATGATCCCTAATTGAGCTCAGAATGGCCGAAAAACGCTTCCTAAGGCCAGAAAACGCCAAAAGAGAAAATGATCCCAAATTGAGCTCGAAATCGCCGAAAAGTGCTTCCTAAGGCCAGAAAAGGCCAAAATAGAAAATGATCCCAAATTGAGCTCAAAATCGCCGAAAAAGGCTTCCTAAGCATCGCTGAAAACGCCTTCTAAAGGCCAGAAAACGCCAAAAAAGAAAATGATCCCGAATTAAGCTCAGAATCGCCGAAAACGCCTTCTAAAGGCCAGAAAACGCCAAAAAAGAAAATGATCCCGGATTAAGCTCAGAATCGCTGAAAACGCCTTCTAAAGGCCAGAAAACGCCAAAAATGAAAATGATCCCAAATTGAGCTCAGAATCGCCAAAAACGCCTTCTAAAGGCCAGAAAAGGCCAAAAAAGAAAATGATCCCAAATTGAGCTCAGAATCGCTAAAAACGCCTTCTTAAGCTCAGAAAAGGCCAAAAAAGAAAATGATCTCAAATTGAGCTCAGAATCGCCAAAAATGCCTTCTAAAGGCCAGAAAAGGCCAAAAAAGAAAATGATCCCAAATCGAGCTCAGAATCGCCAAAAACGCCTTCTAAAGGCCAGAAAAGGCCAAAAAGAAAATGATCCTAAATTGAGCTCAGAATCGCCAAAAACGCCTTCTAAAGGCCAGAAAACGCCAAAAAAGAAAATGATCCCGAATTAAGCTCAGAATCGCCGAAAACGCCTTCTAAAGGCCAGAAAACGCCAAAAAAGAAAATGATCCTGAATTAAGCTCAGAATCGCTGAAAACGCCTTCTAAAGGCTAGAAAACGCCAAAAAAGAAAATGATCCCAAATTGAGCTCAGAATCGCCGAAAACGCCTTCTAAAGGCCAGAAAACGCCAAAAAAGGAAATGATCCCAAATTGAGCTCAGAATCGCCGAAAACGCTTTCTAAAGGCCAGAAAACGCCAAAAAAGAAAATGATCCCAAATTGAGCTCAGAATCGCCGAAAACGCCTTCTAAAGGCCCGAAAACGCCAAAAAAGAAAATGATCCCAAATTGAGCTCAGAATCGCCGAAAACGCCTTCTAAAGGCCAGAAATCGCCAAAAAAGAAAATGATCCCAAATTGAGCTCAGAATCGCCAAAAACGCCTTCTAAAGGCCAAAAAAAATGATCCCAAATTGAGCTCAGAATCGCCAAAAACGCCTTTTAAAGGCCAGAAATCGCCAAAAAAGAAAATGATCCCAAATTGAGCTCAGAATCGCCGAAAACGCCTTTAAAAGGCCAGAAATCGCCAAAAAAGAAAATGATCCTAAATTGAGCTCAGAATCGCCAAAAACGCCTTCTAAAGGCTAGAAAACGCCAAAAAAGAGAATGATCCCAAATTGAGCTCAGAATCGCCAAAAACGCCTTCTAAAGGCCAAAAAAATGATCCCAAATTGAGCTCAGAATCGCCAAAAACGCCTTTTAAAGGCCAGAAATCGCCAAAAAAGAAAATGATCCCAAATTGAGCTCAGAATCGCCGAAAACGCCTTCAAAAGGCCAGAAATCGCCAAAAAAGAAAATGATCCCAAATTGAGCTCAGAATCGCCGAAAACGCCTTCTAAAGGCCAGAAAACGCCAAAAAAGAAAATGATCCCAAATTGAGCTCAGAATCGCCGAAAACGCCTTCTAAAGGCCAGAAATCGCCAAAAAAGAAAATGATCCCAAATTGAGCTCAGAATCGCCAAAAACGCCTTTTAAAGGCCAGAAATCGCCAAAAATGAAAATGATCCCAAATTAAGCTCAGAATCGCCAAAAACGCCTTTTAAAGGCCAGAAATCGCCAAAAAAGAAAATGATCCCAAATTGAGCTCAGAATCGCCAAAAACGCCTTTTAAAGGCCAGAAATCGCCAAATAAGAAAATGATCCCAAATTGAGCTCAGAATCGCCGAAAACGTTTTCAAAAGGCCAGAAATCGCCAAAAAAGAAAATGATCCCAAATTGAGCTCAGAATCGCCGAAAACGCCTTCTAAAGGCCAGAAAACGCCAAAAAAGAAAATGATCCCAAATTGAGCTCAGAATCGCCGAAAACGCCTTCTAAAGGCCAGAAATCGCCAAAAAAGAAAATGATCCCAAATTGAGCTCAGAATCGCCAAAAACGCCTTTTAAAGGCCAGAAATCGCCAAAAAAGAAAATGATCCCAAATTGAGCTCAGAATCGCCGAAAACGCCTTCAAAAGGCCAGAAATCGCCAGAAAAGAAAATGATCCCAAATTGAGCTCAGAATCGCCGAAAACGCCTTCAAAAGGCCAGAAATCGCCAAAAAAGAAAATGATCCCAAATTGAGCTCCGAATCGCCGAAAACGCCTTCTAAAGGCCCGAAAACGCCAAAAAAGAAAATGATCCCAAATTGAGCTCAGAATCGCCGAAAACGCCTTCTAAAGGCCAGAAAACGCCAAAAAAGAAAATGATCCCAAATTGAGCTCAGAATCGCCAAAAACGCCTTTTAAAGGCCAGAAATCGCCAAAGAAGAAAATGATCCCAAATTGAGCTCAGAATCGCCAAAAACGCCTTTTAAAGGCCAGAAATCGCCAAAAAAGAAAATGATCCTAAATTGAGCTCAGAATCGCCAAAAACGCCATCTAAAGGCTAGAAAACGCCAAAAAAGAAAATGATCCCAAATTGATCTCGGAATCGCCAAAAACGCTTTCTAAAGGCCAGAAAACGCCAAAAAAGGAAATGATCCCAAATTGAGCTCAGAATCGCCGAAAACGCTTTCTAAAGGCCAGAAAAGGCCAAAAAAGAAAATGATCCCAAATTGAGCTCAGAATCGCCAAAAACGCCTTTTAAAGGCCAGAAATCGCCAAAAAAGAAAATGATCCCAAATTGAGCTCAGAATCGCCGAACGCCTTTAAAAGGCCAGAAATCGCCAAAAAAGAAAATGATCCCAAATTGAGCTCAGAATCGCCAAAAACGCCTTTAAAGGCCAGAAAAGGCCAAAAAAGAAAATGATCCCGAATTAAGCTCAGAATCGCTGAAAACGCCTTATAAAGGCCAGAAAACGCCAAAAATGAAAATGATCCCAAATTGAGCTCAGAATCGCCAAAAACGCCTTCTAAAGGCCAGAAAAGGCCAAAAAAGAAAATGATCCCAAATTGAGCTCAGGATCGCCAAAAACGCCTTCTAAAGGCCAGAAAAGGCCAAAAAAGAAAATGATCCCAAATTGAGCTCAGAATCACCAAAAACGCCTTCTAAAGGCCAGAAAACGCCAAAAAAGAAGATGATCCCGAATTAAGCTCAGAATCGCCGAAAACGCATTCTAAAGGCCAGAAAACGCCAAAAAAGAAAATGATCCCAAATTGAGCTCAGAATCGCCGAAAACGCCTTCTAAAGGCCAGAAAACGCCAAAAAAGAAAATGATCCCGAATTAAGCTCAGAATCGCCGAAAACGCCTTCTAAAGGCCAGAAAACGCCAAAAAAGAAAATGATCCCGAATTGAGCTCAGAATCGCCAAAAACGCCTTCTAAAGGCCAGAAAACGCCAAAAAAGAAAATGATCCCAAATTGAGCTCGAAATCGCCAAAAAGTGCTTCCTAAGGCCAGAAAAGGCCAAAATAGAAAATGATCCCAAATTCAGCTCAGAATCGCCGAAAAACGCTTCTTAAGGCCAGAAAACGCCAAAATAGAAAATGATTCCAAATTGAGCTCAAAATCGCCGGAAAGAGCTTCTAAAGGCCAAAATACAAAATGATCCCTAATTGAGCTCAGAATGGCCGAAAAACGCTTCCTAAGGCCAGAAAACGCCAAAATAGAATATGATCCTAAATTGAGCTCAAAATCGCCGGAAAGAGCTTCTAAAGGCCAAAATACAAAATGATCCCTAATTGAGCTCAGAATGGCCGAAAAACGCTTCCTAAGGCCAGAAAAGGCCAAAAAAGAAAATGATCCCAAATTAAGCTAAGAATCGCCGAAAAACGCTTCCTAAGGCCAGAAAACGCCAAAATAGAAAATGATCCCAAATTGAGCTCAAAATTGCCGAAAAACGCTTCCTAAGGCCAGAAAAGGCTAAAATAGAAAATGATCCCAAAATGAGCTCAGAATCGCCGAAAAACGCTTCCTAAGGCCAGAAAAGGCCAGAAAAGGCCAAAATAGAAAATGATCCCAAATTGAGCTCAAAATCGACGAAAAGTGCTTCTAAAGGCCAAAATACACAATGATCCCTAATTGAGCTCAGAATGGCCGAAAAACGCTTCCTAAGGCCAGAAAACGCCAAAATAGAAAATGATCCCAAATTGAGCTCGAAATCGCCGAATCGTGTTTCTAAAGGCCAGAAAACGCCAAAATACAAAATGATCCTAAATTGAGCTCAAAATCGCCGAAAAGAGCTTCTAAAGGCCAAAATACGAAATGATCCCTAATTGAGCTCAGAATCGCCGGAAAACGCTTCCTAAGGCCAGAAAACGCCAAAATAGAATATGATCCCAAATTGAGCTCGAAATCGCCAAAAAGTGCTTCCTAAGGCCAGAAAAGGCCAAAATAGAAAATGATCCCAAATTCAGCTCAGAATCGCCGAAAAACGCTTCCCAAGGCCAGAAAACGCCAAAATAGAAAATGATTCCAAATTGAGCTCAAAATCGCCGGAAAGAGCTTCTAAAGGCCAAAATACAAAATGATCCCTAATTGAGCTCAGAATGGCCGAAAAACGCTTCCTAAGGCCGGAAAACTCCAAAATAGAAAATGATCCTAAATTGAGCTCAAAATCGCCGGAAAGAGCTTCTAAAGGCCAAAATACAAAATGATCCCTAATTGAGCTCAGAATGGCCGAAAAACGCTTCCTAAGGCCAGAAAAGGCCAAAAAAGAAAATGATCCCAAATTAAGCTAAGAATCGCCGAAAAACGCTTCCTAAGGCCAGAAAACGCCAAAATAGAAAATGATCCCAAATTGAGCTCAAAATTGCCGAAAAACGCTTCCTAAGGCCAGAAAAGGCTTAAATAGAAAATGATCCCAAAATGAGCTCAGAATCGCCGAAAAACGCTTCCTAAGGCCAGAAAAGGCCAAAATAGAAAATGATCCCAAATTGAGCTCAAAATCGACGAAAAGTGCTTCTAAAGGCCAAAATACACAATGATCCCTAATTGAGCTCAGAATGGCCGAAAAACGCTTCCTAAGGCCAGAAAACGCCAAAATACAAAATGATCCTAAATTGAGCTCGAAATCGCCGAATCGTGTTTCTAAAGGCCAGAAAACGCCAAAATACAAAATGATCCTAAATTGAGCTCAAAATCGCCGGAAAGAGCTTCTAAAGGCCAAAATACAAAATGATCCCTAATTGAGCTCAGAATGGCCGAAAAACGCTTCCTAAGGCCAGAAAAGGCCAAAATAGAAAATGATCCCAAATTGAGCTCAGAATCGCCGAAAAACGCTTCCTAAGGCCAGAAAAGGCCAAAATAGAAAATGATCCCAAAATGAGCTCAGAATCGCCAAAAAGCGCTTCCTAAGGCCAGAAAAGGCCAGAATAGAAAATGATCCCAAATTGAGCTCGAAATCGCCGAATCGTGTTTCTAAAGGCCAGAAAACGCCAAAATACAAAATGATCCTAAATTGAGCTCAAAATCGCCGAAAAGAGCTTCTAAAGGCCAAAATACGAAATGATCCCTAATTGAGCTCAGAATCGCCGGAAAACGCTTCCTAAGGCCAGAAAACGCCAAAATAGAAAATGATCCCAAATTGAGCTCGAAATCGCCAAAAAGTGCTTCCTAAGGCCAGAAAAGGCCAAAATAGAAAATGATCCCAAATTCAGCTCAGAATCGCCGAAAAACGCTTCCTAAGGCCAGAAAACGCCAAAATAGAAAATGATTCCAAATTGAGCTCAAAATCGCCGGAAAGAGCTTCTAAAGGCCAAAATACAAAATGATCCCTAATTGAGCTCAGAATGGCCGAAAAACGCTTCCTAAGGCCAGAAAACGCCAAAATAGAAAATGATCCTAAATTGAGCTAAAAATCGCCGGAAAGAGCTTCTAAAGGCCAAAATACAAAATGATCCCTAATTGAGCTCAGAATGGCCGAAAAACGCTTCCTAAGGCCAGAAAACGCCAAAATAGAAAATGATCCCAAATTGAGCTCGAAATCGCCGAATCGTGTTTCTAAAGGCCAGAAAACGCCAAAATACAAAATGATCCTAAATTGAGCTCAAAATCGCCGAAAAGAGCTTCTAAAGGCCAAAATACGAAATGATCCCTAATTGAGCTCAGAATCGCCGGAAAACGCTTCCTAAGGCCAGAAAAGGCCAAAATAGAAAATGATCCCAAATTGAGCTCGAAATCGCCAAAAAGTGCTTCCTAAGGCCAGAAAAGGCCAAAATAGAAAATGATCCCAAATTCAGCTCAGAATCGCCGAAAAACGCTTCCTAAGGCCAGAAAACGCCAAAATAGAAAATGATTCCAAATTGAGCTCAAAATCGCCGGAAAGAGCTTCTAAAGGCCAAAATACAAAATGATCCCTAATTGAGCTCAGAATGGCCGAAAAACGCTTCCTAAGGTCAGAAAACGCCAAAATAGAAAATGATCCTAAATTGAGCTCAAAATCGCCGGAAAGAGCTTCTAAAGGCCAAAATACAAAATGATCCCTAATTGAGCTCAGAATGGCCGAAAAACGCTTCCTAAGGCCAGAAAAGGCCAAAAAAGAAAATGATCCCAAATTAAGCTAAGAATCGCCGAAAAACGCTTCCTAAGGCCAGAAAACGCCAAAATAGAAAATGATCCCAAATTGAGCTCAAAATTGCCGAAAAACGCTTCCTAAGGCCAGAAAAGGCTAAAATAGAAAATGATCCCAAAATGAGCTCAGAATCGCCGAAAAACGCTTCCTAAGGCCAGAAAAGGCCAAAATAGAAAATGATCCCAAATTGAGCTCAAAATCGACGAAAAGTGCTTCTAAAGGCCAAAATACACAATGATCCCTAATTGAGCTCAGAATGGCCGAAAAACGCTTCCTAAGGTCAGAAAACGCCAAAAAAGAAAATGATCCCAAATTGAGCTCGAAATCGCCGAAAAGTGCTTCTAAAGGCCAGAAAACGCCAAAATAGAAAATGATCCTAAATTGAGCTCAAAATTGCCGGAAAGAGCTTCTAAAGGCCAAAATACAAAATGATCCCTAATTGAGCTCAGAATCGCCGGAAAACGCTTCCTAAGGCCAGAAAACGCCAAAATAGAAAATGATCCCAAATTGAGCTCGAAATCGCCGAAAAGTGCTTCCTAAGGCCAGAAAAGGCCAAAATAGAAAATGATCCCAAATTGAGCTCAGAATCGCCGAAAAACGCTTCCTAAGGCCAGAAAACGCCAAAATAGAAAATGATCCCAAATTGAGCTCAGAATCACCGAAAAACGCTTCCTAAGGCCAGAAAAGGCCAAAATAGAAAATGATCCCAAATTGAGCTCAAAATCGCCGGAAAGAGCTTCTAAAGGTCAAAATACAAAATGATCCCTAATTGAGCTCGAAATCGCCGAAAAGTGCTTCCTAAGGCCAGAAAAGGCCGAAATAGAAAATGATCCCAAATTGAGCTCAGAATCGCCGAAAAACGCTTCCTAAGGCCAGAAAACGCCAAAAAAGAAAATGATCCCAAATTGAGCTCAGAATCACCGAAAAACGCTTCCTAAGGCCAGAAAAGGCCAAAATAGAAAATGATCCCAAATTGAGCTCAAAATCGCCGGAAAGAGCTTCTAAAGGTCAAAATACAAAATGATCCCTAATTGAGCTCAGAATGGCCAAAAAACGTTCCTAAGGCCAGAAAAGGCCAAAATAGAAAATGATCCCAAAATGAGCTCAGAATCGCCGAAAAACGCTTCCTAAGGCCAGAAAAGGCTAAAATACAAAATGATCCCAAATTGAGCTCAAAATCGACGAAAAGTGCTTCTAAAGGCCAAAATAGAAAATGATCCCAAATTGAGCTCAGAATGGCCGAAAAACGCTTCCTAAGTTCAGAAAACGCCAAAAAAGAAAATGATCCCAAATTGAGCTCGAAATCGCCGAAAAGTGCTTCTAAAGGCCAGAAAACGCCAAAATAGAAAATGATCCTAAATTGAGCTCAAAATTGCCGGAAAGAGCTTCTAAAGGCCAAAATACAAAATGATCCCTAATTGAGCTCAGAATCGCCGGAAAACGCTTCCTAAGGCCAGAAAACGCCAAAATAGAAAATGATCCCAAATTGAGCTCGAAATCGCCGAAAAGTGCTTCCTAAGGCCAGAAAAGGCCAAAATAAAAATGATCCCAAATTGAGCTCAGAATCGCCGAAAAACGCTTCCTAAGGCCAGAAAACGCCAAAATATAAAATGATCCCAAATTGAGCTCAGAATCACCGAAAAACGCTTCCTAAGGCCAGAAAACGCCAAAATAGAAAATGATCCCAAATTGAGCTCAAAATCGCCGGAAAGAGCTTCTAAAGGCCAAAATACAAAATGATCCCTAATTGAGCTCAGAATGGCCGAAAAACGCTTCCTAAGGCCAGAAAAGGCCAAAATAGAAAATGATCCCAAATTGAGCTCAGAATCGCCGAAAAACGCTTCCTAAGGCCAGAAAAGGCCAAAATAGAAAATGATCCCAAAATGAGCTCAGAATCGCCAAAAAGCGCTTCCTAAGGCCAGAATAGAAAATGATCCCAAATTGAGCTCGAAATCGCCGAATCGTGTTTCTAAAGGCCAGAAAACGCCAAAATAGAAAATGATCCTAAATTGAGCTAAAAATCGCCGGAAAGAGCTTCTAAAGGCCAAAATACAAAATGATCCCTAATTGAGCTCAGAATGGCCGAAAAACGCTTCCTAAGGCCAGAAAACGCCAAAATAGAAAATGATCCCAAAATGAGCTCAGAATCGCCGAAAACGCTTCCTAAGGCCAGAAAAGGCCAATATAGAAAATGATCCCAAATTGAGCTCGAAATCGCCGAAAAGTGCTTCTAAAGGCCAGAAAACGCCAAAATACAAAATGATCCTAAATTGAGCTCAAAATCGCCGAAAAGAGCTTCTAAAGGCCAAAATACGAAATGATCCCTAATTGAGCTCAGAATCGCCGGAAAACGCTTCCTAAGGCCAGAAAACGCCAAAATAGAAAATGATCCCAAATTGAGCTCGAAATCACCAAAAAGTGCTTACTAAGGCCAGAAAAGACCAAAATAGAAAATGATCCCAAATTCAGCTCAGAATCGCCGAAAAACGCTTCCTAAGGCCAGAAAACGCCAAAATAGAAAATGATTCCAAATTGAGCTCAGAATCGCCGAAAAACGCTTCCTAAGGCCAGAAAAGGCTAAAATAGAAAATGATCCCAAATTGAGCTCAAAATCGACGAAAAGTGCTTCTAAAGGCCAAAATACAAAATGATCCCTAATTGAGCTCAGCATGGCCGAAAAACGCTTCCTAAGGCCAGAAAAGGCCAGAATAGAAAATGATCCCAAAATGAGCTCAGAATCGCCGAAAAACGCTTCCTAAGGCCAGAAAAGGCCAAAATAGAAAATGATCCCAAATTGAGCTCGAAATCGCCGAAAAGTGCTTCTAAAGGCCAAAATACAAAATGATCCCAAATTGAGCTCAGCATGGCCGAAAAACGCTTCCTAGGGCCAGAAAAGGCCAAATTAGAAAATGATCCCAAATTGAGCTCAGAATCGCCGAAAAACGCTTCCTAAGGCCAGAAAAGGCCAAAATAGAAAATGATCCCAAATTGAGCTCAAAATCGCCGGGAAAACTTCTAAAGGCCAAAATACAAAATGATCCCTAATTGAGCTCAGAATGGCCGCGAAACGCTTCCTAAGGCCAGAAAACGCCAGAATAGAAAATGATCCCAAATTGAGCTCGAAATCGCCGAAAAGTGCTTCCTAAGGCCAGAAAAGGCCAAAATAGAAAATGATCCCAAATTGAGCTCAGAATCACCGAAAAACGCTTCCTAAGGCCAGAAAAGGCCGAAATAGAAAATGATCCCAAATTGAGCTCAAAATCGCCGGAAAGAGCTTCTAAAGGCCAGAATACAAAATGATCCCTAATTGAGCTCAGAATGGCCGAAAAACGCTTCCTAAGGCCAGAAAACGCCAAAAGAGAAAATGATCCCAAATTGAGCTCGAAATCGCCGAAAAGTGCTTCCTAAGGCCAGAAAAGGCCAAAATAGAAAATGATCCCAAATTGAGCTCAAAATCGCCGAAAAAGGCTTCCTAAGCATCGCTGAAAACGCCTTCTAAAGGCCAGAAAACGCCAAAAAAGAAAATGATCCCGAATTAAGCTCAGAATCGCCGAAAACGCCTTCTAAAGGCCAGAAAACGCCAAAAAAGAAAATGATCCCGGAATAAGCTCAGAATCGCTGAAAACGCCTTCTAAAGGCCAGAAAACGCCAAAAATGAAAATGATCCCAAATTGAGCTCAGAATCGCCAAAAACGCCTTCTAAAGGCCAGAAAAGGCCAAAAAAGAAAATGATCCCAAATTGAGCTCAGAATCGCTAAAAACGCCTTCTTAAGCTCAGAAAAGGCCAAAAAAGAAAATGATCTCAAATTGAGCTCAGAATCGCCAAAAATGCCTTCTAAAGGCCAGAAAAGGCCAAAAAAGAAAATGATCCCAAATCGAGCTCAGAATCGCCAAAAACGCCTTCTAAAGGCCAGAAAAGGCCAAAAAGAAAATGATCCTAAATTGAGCTCAGAATCGCCAAAAACGCCTTCTAAAGGCCAGAAAACGCCAAAAAAGAAAATGATCCCGAATTAAGCTCAGAATCGCCGAAAACGCCTTCTAAAGGCCAGAAAACGCCAAAAAAGAAAATGATCCTGAATTAAGCTCAGAATCGCTGAAAACGCCTTCTAAAGGCTAGAAAACGCCAAAAAAGAAAATGATCCCAAATTGAGCTCAGAATCGCCGAAAACGCCTTCTAAAGGCCAGAAAACGCCAAAAAAGGAAATGATCCCAAATTGAGCTCAGAATCGCCGAAAACGCTTTCTAAAGGCCAGAAAACGCCAAAAAAGAAAATGATCCCAAATTGAGCTCAGAATCGCCGAAAACGCCTTCTAAAGGCCCGAAAACGCCAAAAAAGAAAATGATCCCAAATTGAGCTCAGAATCGCCGAAAACGCCTTCTAAAGGCCAGAAATCGCCAAAAAAGAAAATGATCCCAAATTGAGCTCAGAATCGCCAAAAACGCCTTCTAAAGGCCAAAAAAAATGATCCCAAATTGAGCTCAGAATCGCCAAAAACGCCTTTTAAAGGCCAGAAATCGCCAAAAAAGAAAATGATCCCAAATTGAGCTCAGAATCGCCGAAAACGCCTTTAAAAGGCCAGAAATCGCCAAAAAAGAAAATGATCCTAAATTGAGCTCAGAATCGCCAAAAACGCCTTCTAAAGGCTAGAAAACGCCAAAAAAGAGAATGATCCCAAATTGAGCTCAGAATCGCCAAAAACGCCTTCTAAAGGCCAAAAAAATGATCCCAAATTGAGCTCAGAATCGCCAAAAACGCCTTTTAAAGGCCAGAAATCGTCAAAAAAGAAAATGATCCCAAATTGAGCTCAGAATCGCCGAAAACGCCTTCAAAAGGCCAGAAATCGCCAAAAAAGAAAATGATCCCAAATTGAGCTCAGAATCGCCGAAAACGCCTTCTAAAGGCCAGAAAACGCCAAAAAAGAAAATGATCCCAAATTGAGCTCAGAATCGCCGAAAACGCCTTCTAAAGGCCAGAAATCGCCAAAAAAGAAAATGATCCCAAATTGAGCTCAGAATCGCCAAAAACGCCTTTTAAAGGCCAGAAATCGCCAAAAATGAAAATGATCCCAAATTGAGCTCAGAATCGCCGAAAACGTTTTCAAAAGGCCAGAAATCGCCAAAAAAGAAAATGATCCCAAATTGAGCTCAGAATCGCCGAAAACGCCTTCTAAAGGCCAGAAAACGCCAGAAAAGAAAATGATCCCAAATTGAGCTCAGAATCGCCGAAAACGCCTTCTAAAGGCCAGAAATCGCCAAAAAAGAAAATGATCCCAAATTGAGCTCAGAATCGCCAAAAACGCCTTTTAAAGGCCAGAAATCGCCAAAAAAGAAAATGATCCCAAATTGAGCTCAGAATCGCCGAAAACGCCTTCAAAAGGCCAGAAATCGCCAGAAAAGAAAATGATCCCAAATTGAGCTCAGAATCGCCGAAAACGCCTTCAAAAGGCCAGAAATCGCCAAAAAAGAAAATGATCCCAAATTGAGCTCCGAATCGCCGAAAACGCCTTCTAAAGGCCCGAAAACGCCAAAAAAGAAAATGATCCCAAATTGAGCTCAGAATCGCCGAAAACGCCTTCTAAAGGCCAGAAAACGCCAAAAAAGAAAATGATCCCAAATTGAGCTCAGAATCGCCAAAAACGCCTTTTAAAGGCCAGAAATCGCCAAAGAAGAAAATGATCCCAAATTGAGCTCAGAATCGCCAAAAACGCCTTTTAAAGGCCAGAAATCGCCAAAAAAGAAAATGATCCTAAATTGAGCTCAGAATCGCCAAAAACGCCTTCTAAAGGCTAGAAAACGCCAAAAAAGAAAATGATCCCAAATTGATCTCGGAATCGCCAAAAACGCTTTCTAAAGGCCAGAAAACGCCAAAAAAGGAAATTATCCCAAATTGAGCTCAGAATCGCCGAAAACGCTTTCTAAAGGCCAGAAAAGGCCAAAAAAGAAAATGATCCCAAATTGAGCTCAGAATCGCCAAAAACGCCTTTTAAAGGCCAGAAATCGCCAAAAAAGAAAATGATCCCAAATTGAGCTCAGAATCGCCGAACGCCTTTAAAAGGCCAGAAATCGCCATAAAAGAAAATGATCCCAAATTGAGCTCAGAATCGCCAAAAACGCCTTTAAAGGCCAGAAAAGGCCAAAAAAGAAAATGATCCCGAATTAAGCTCAGAATCGCTGAAAACGCCTTATAAAGGCCAGAAAACGCTAAAAATGAAAATGATCCCAAATTGAGCTCAGAATCGCCAAAAACGCCTTCTAAAGGCCAGAAAAGGCCAAAAAAGAAAATGATCCCAAATTGAGCTCAGGATCGCCAAAAACGCCTTCTAAAGGCCAGAAAAGGCCAAAAAAGAAAATGATCCCAAATTGAGCTCAGAATCGCCAAAAACGCCTTCTAAAGGCCAGAAAACGCCAAAAAAGAAGATGATCCCGAATTAAGCTCAGAATCGCCGAAAACGCATTCTAAAGGCCAGAAAACGCCAAAAAAGAAAATGATCCCAAATTGAGCTCAGAATCGCCGAAAACGCCTTCTAAAGGCCAGAAAACGCCAAAAAAGAAAATGATCCCGAATTAAGCTCAGAATCGCCAAAAACGCCAAAAAAGAAAATGATCCTAAATTGAGCTCAGAATCGCCAAAAACGCCTCCTAAAGGCCAGAAAAGGCCAAAAAAGAAAATGATCCCAAATTGAGCTCAGAATCGCTAAAAACGCCTTCTTAAGCCCAGAAAAGGCCAAAAAAGAAAATGATCCCAAATTGAGCTCAGAATCACCAAAAACGCCTTCTAAAGGCCAGAAATGTATGTATGACCTTCTAGATTCCACTGTCTGGCAGTGATAGGGTGAAAAAGACAATGCTGTTGATTCTTGTTTCTGCATCTGTCTTGTTTTCGGAACCTAGAAGGTGTTAGCTCTACCGACCTTCCAAAGACCCTTTGCAGAATGACTGAGTACTTGCAGCGCATTCCGAAGTCAATTTCCATTCGGTAAGCCCCGCCTCAAAATAATATTAGAATCTAATAGATTCTATTATTATTCTCAGACTTTCAATTCATTTGACATATCAATATCAAAAGAATTGACCCGTATTTAATATATATATATAGGGTAACTGACTGCTTCATCATGTGATATGTATTGTGGGCAGGATTCAGTTTGCCAAGCTCTACTGCTTTTATTCCACTCAGAAACTCAATGTGTATTAACTTACCTTTGGCGTTGAAGTTTTTCTGTTCGCATGAATGAATCACTCCATTAAAAAACTCAAACATTTTTATTGTTTTTTGACAAAATTTAAACTGCCACTTTCACACATCTAGATATTTTTCCCGGACGCCTTCTAAAGGCCAGAAAACTCCAAAAATGAAAATGATCCCGAATTAAGATCAGAATCGCCAAAAACGCCTTCTAAAGGCTATAAAACGCCAAAAAAGAAAACGATCCTAAATTGAGCTCAGAATCGCCGAAAACGCCTTCTAAATGCCAGAAAACGTCAAAAAAGAAAATGATCCCGAATTAAGCTCAGAATCGCCGAAAACGCCTTCTAAAGGCCAGAAAACGCCAAAAAAGAAAATGATCCCGAATTAAGCTCAGAATCGCCAAAAACGCCTTCTAAAGGCCAGCAAACGCCAAAAAAGAAAATGATCCCGAATTAAGCTCAGAATCGCCAAAAACGCCTTCTAAAAGCCAGAAAACGCCAAAAAAGAAAATGATCCCGAATTAAGCTCAGAATCGCCGAAAACGCCTACTAAAGGCCAGAAAACGCCAAAAAAGAAAATGATCCCGAATTGAGCTCAGAATCGCCAAAAACGCCTTCTAAAAGCCAGAAAACGCCAAAAAAGAAAATGATCCCGAATTAAGCTCAGAATCGCCAAAAACGCCTTCTAAAATCCAGAAAACGCCAAAAAAGAAAATGATCCCGAATTAAGCTCAGAATCGCCAAAAACGCCTTCTTAAAGCCAGCAAACGCCAAAAAAGAAAATGATCCCGAATTAAGCTCAGAATCGCCAAAAACGCCTTCTAAAATCCAGAAAACGCCAAAAAAGAAAATGATCCCGAATTAAGCTCAGAATCGCCAAAAACGCCTTCTAAAAGCCAGAAAACGCCAAAAAAGAAAATGATCCCGAATTAAGCTCAGAATCGCCAAAAACGCCTTCTAAAGGCCATTCAGAATGAATGCGTCAGAATGTGAAAATCACAAACCTTTAAACAATGAATTTCATAATGTTTAAACATGTGGTTTGAAAGTTATAGAAAGTAATGTAACCCGCCTATTGTTTAAAACTATAGTTACGATCAAAATATGTGGCCTCAACATCATTTAAATTTGATATTGTACTATTTCAATGTTTGCGGCCTTGCTCAGGATTGAAGTTGAAATAAAAAGTCATTTCTATCATTTCACTTTTTGCCTTTCTCCTAGAAAGGTATAGCAATCACTGGAAAAACTAAAGGTATAAAAGTGCTCCAAAGGGCCGAATGTCGTATGTCACTCGACTCAGTTCGACGAGCTGAGCATTTTCTGTACGTGTGTGTATGTGTGTGTGTGTAACGCTCTCCCAATCTCACTGGATTTTCCCAGAGATGGCTGAACTGATTTCAATGAAATAATTGAAAGGTCTAGTTGCCCTATAAGACCCTATTGAATTTTATTGTAATCTGATTTCTAGTTTAGAGGTTATGTATCAAAATGTAAAAATCACGAAACATCAATATCTCAGAAACTACACAACCGATTTTAACAAAATTGGTTTCAAATTAACTACCTAAAAAACCCTTAACTTTTGAATTTTATGAAGATTGAACAGGTGGTTCAGAAGTTATGGAGAGAAACGTGTTCTGTAAACTATTTAATCTCACTCATGTTTCTCAGGGATGGCTGGACCGATTTTCATAACATCGGTGTCATATGGAACGTCTTGTTGCCCCATAAGACCCTATTGGTTTTTTTGCAAACGGATTATTATTTTGCCTGTGAAATCCAGCTATGAAAAGAAACATATTCCGAAGACTACTTGGACTCACTCACTTTCCTGAGAGATAGTTGAACCGATTTCCACAAAATTAATGTCAAATGAAAGGTCTAGTTGCCTCATAACACCCTATTGAATTTTATTTCATTATCTTAGAAACTACACAACCGATTTGAACAATATTGATATCAGACGGACAGGCTAGTTAAGGGTTAACTGATGAATTATGATTGAACACGTGGTTTCAAAGTTTGTTCCCTTTTCATTTGATTGTAATCAAACTTAAGCAACCGTTATGTATTAAATTGTTAAAACGACGAAAGTCTATTATCTCAAGTATTACACGACTTATTTGAGCATAACTAGTGTCATACAAACGAGTCATCTCTCAAACTTACAAATAACAAACTTCATAACAATTTGATATTATGTGAAGAAAAAATAACAATTTGATATGTCAAAAGTTTTGGAATGAAAAGAAATTCAAAGACTATTCAACACTATACCTGCTCTGATCAATATATATGGCCTCAACATGATTTAAATGTGGTATCGTACTATTTGAACGTTCCCGGTATCGCTCGTAATGAAATTGTTCGAAATTAAGAGTCATTTCTTTTATTTCGTTATTTCTTAAGCACTAACAATACGTCAAATTTCATATTTTATACTTCAATTACAACGTCAATATTTTAGAACCCAAAGAGTAAATATACATTTATTGGATTTGAGCATTCATGTAAATCTATTTTTACAAATAATAAGTTTGAATGAGAAAGGCTGAGTCTGACCGCTAGGTGGGTTAATTTAGGTTTTTTTTAAATTGAAATGTAATGTTTATTTTTAATTTTTTTTTGGTCAAAATAAAATTTTTTTGTACAGTGAATATTTTTTTATGACGCATTTTCGATTCGCTACAACTCGTTCTCAGACAGTTTTTCTATACAACCAACGGTTTCTGGGCTACAATGCTTCGAATAAAAACCTATGCCAAAAGGCATACGCCCTTTTAGAATGTAGCTGATGGGTGCGAAAAATCACTCCACCTGTGAAAAATGTTCAGTTTGCTAAGCCAAATACGTGTGCAAAGTTTCATTCAAATCAAAAATGGTCGATTCAATTTTCGCGTATTTTCATGCGATTTGAAATGATTTTGCTCTGGTGGATGTACCATTAGTTGTATATCTGAGACAACTATTTAGTCATTTTGTGTATATTGAAAAACATATCTAAGTTTCCGCATATTTATTTTCACTATGAACTTATATTAACTTGAACGTAGAACTTGATGTTATGGTATTGTAATTATTGTTTTCTAATGGTTTTACGTGATAAATCTATTTTTGCTTGCATGAGATTGCATAGCATCAAAGATAACTGGAACAAGATACTTAACTTCCAGATTTTTCATACATTTTCAAAACCGATTTACCGTGCATAATCCGTCATCGATCGTTGAGCTGTTCAAGATTGTATTTGAAAAAGGTGTAGCAGTTTGGTCAACTCGACGCTTAAGATCACATTAATAGTATAGTAGATTAACCGTCGAAAACCGGTCGTGTTCAAAATGTATGAAAAATATGGAAGTTAGGTATCTTGTTCTAATTGTCTTTGATTAAATGCAGGTGCAATACTTCAAGTCTCAACATCAACCACCCTGCTACTGCAGTAGCCCAGCACAAGGTCACAATAAATACTGTAAAACCAACATCGATACTTATCCTGTTTCCGGTTTCTTCTCTGAAGTATGTTATTGTGAAAGAAGCTATAAATCTTTTGGAAGATTGGCTTCTCTTCCAACGATGTGATAACCTTTGGAAAACTAAAGTACGCAGTTACTTGAAGTTAACTCGACTTTGCATGAAAGATAATTATTTCTCATTTCGTGGGAAATTTTACAAACAAGCAAGAGGAGCACCTATGGGCAATCCTATTTCACCTTTCCTATGTGAACTTTTTATGGCACATTTGGAAAATAAACTAAAAGAAAAAGACTTCTTACCAGATCATTGGTGGAGGTACGCCCGAGTAACAAAACTGGTTATATGAATGTTTTATAGCGCTGTTTTGGCTTTATTAAGCGCCATAAAACTTTGATAAAACCAATATTGTTACTAGGGCGTGGATGATATTTCTTGCATTTTGAAACAGGGTGACTTAGAAATTTTTTTAGAAATTTTGAATGGTATTCATACAGACATCCGGTTTACTTTGGAAATTGAACAAAACAACAGGCTTCCTTTTTTAGATGTAGTTGTTGTTAAAAACTCCAACCGCTTTGAGTTCGAAATCTTTGGGAAGCCCACGCATACAAAGCGGGTAATACCTAGCACTTCGAATCACTCCTTCCAGCATGGCTGCTTTTTACCATATGATCCACCGGATGGAATCTTTACCTCTCAGTAATGTAGAAAATATAAATGAAAAGGAATATATTTTTGAAATTGGTGAGCAGAATGGATATAATAGAAAAACCATATTTTTGATAAAAAGAAACGAACCCAACACAGGAAATCTTACACAACACTCACCGCTAACAGAAAATCGGAAGAGGGTAGTTGTTGAATATGATGTTAATTTTACTCATCATCTTCGTAAAAAATTTAGGAAATTCGGGATGGATATTATCTACAGTAGCATAAATAACCAACTTAAAACAAGACTGGGTTCTACTAAAGACACTATTGACAAATTTGCAAGTGAAAAGTGAAAAAGTGATAGAATTAAAAAGTGAAGTAAAATAAAAGTGTAGTGTAAAAAATGTTATTGTTGCGAGCAGCGTCGCATGTATGGGCAACAGTAGGATTGAGCACAGGCAACCGTGGTTCAATTTCTAGCACTTCATGCACATTTATACCACGATATAAGTTACGAAATTGCAAACTGATTTTATCCGAATAATTCTGTATATACCTTTTTTGTAGAAATAACCACAATTCCAGCGGTAAAGTGCACATATTTGATTGAGTCACAACTGGTTCCGACAACTTTTATTCGCGAAAATCACATTAATTTACCTTTTTTCTTGAGACCGAAATTTTTTTCAATCTGCACAGTCAAAAATGTTTTAAATTGCTTGGGAAACAGACTTTTAATCCCAGGCCCATAGGGATACCTTTTGTATACCACTCTTCGCAGTTCGGCGAGGTCGGAAAATGTCTGTTTATATGCTTGTGTGTATTTAGATGAACGGAAGTCAAATCAAGAGCCCACATACACCAATTTCTCGGGCCAGGGAAAGTCATCATATTAAAAAGTCAGATCTCACCAATTGTCGATAAATTCAGGTTTTCTAGCTAATTTTGTACAAAGGTTTCCTAGTCTAGTCTGATATCAGAGTTGCCGTTTTCACAGATTTCACTGTAAAATCACAGATTTTTTTCCTTTTTCAAATCACAGAATCTGTGATGACAGATGACAGATATTTTTGGAAAATCACAGATTTCCACAGATTTTTTCCGGAAATAACAAATAATCCAATTTTTCTACAAGTCAGACTCATTTCTCCGAAGGTACGGTTTTTCAGAGGCTCGATTAATCATCCGGAGAAAATGGTTTAACTAATCGGAGTCTTTTTTTTTAATTTCGGATTTGACTTTTTTCGATTCTTTCTAGGAATGCCAGTTTTTCGCGCTATATGCTGCTTAGTTAACTCAGTGAAGTATGCAGAGAGTGGACCTGATTGAATCACCTCATTATGATTGAGTTTTCAATATTTTGACGTTTACCGTCTCCTATTGATGGACGAGTTTCTTCTGACTAAATCATGGCCACTTTCTTTGATCCACAGCTAATCTCGTTTGTTTCAGTAAGGTCGCAAACAGAGCAGACAGTATAATTACCTTAACTATTTTCGCAGGTCATTCGTTTCTAACTTTTATTATAAACAGGGATGTTATGGATGTGATTTTTCAGATATCTGCAGACCTAAGATTACAAAGTGACGTCAATGCCATTTTCTGTAGCGAACCTATGCATTGCCGTTATCCGTTTTGATGTTGACAGTTGCCTTAACGGTGAGTATCTTGTCATTTCTCTAATGTATAGGTTCGCTAAATTTTCTGGGGTTTTTATGCCACTTTGTTCGTTATTCGAAGACCCATTTTCTTTCTTTTAGTTGTTACTTATTCGTATGTTGCATAAAATCACGAAAACAAAATGACGTATGCATCATTTCAACACAAAAGTGATAAGTAACCCGTTCGTTTTTGGGCCGTATTGAAAAACTGATCAAATGGATGTACGTCGTCTGATCCTGATTGCGGGAAAAGTACTGAACCGATTTCCTTTATCTTTTTTTTTTTAAATTTTGTTATTAAATTCGCCGGTCCTTGAACGATCGCTTTTTGAAACATACAGTTACATTTTGCCGCAAAAATTTTTTAATGCAATTTTTAGCGCTCAAAACGTGCATTTTTTGGGGAAAACGTTCCCGTTTGCACTGAAAACAATATACTCATAAAAGCGATCGTTCAAGGACCCGGCACACTTCTAAACTAATGAAATAATATGAGTTTTTTGATTTCGGTTGAACCGCTGAGTCTCTATCAGGATCACCGCAGGCCTCTGCAAAAAATAGCGTTTCGGGGAAACGGCCATTATTCCAGTAATAATTGGTATATCTCAAAATCAAACGTATTTTTTGTTGTTGATAAACTGTACTTCCAGAAAAATACCTCTTGATGCAATGAAAATGGTGCTATGCACTTAAAAATAGATTCAAACTTCCCTCATTTTTCTCGACCAAAAAGGTATACAACCCCTTAACCTACGGCAAGAGTCTCACCCGATCGGTCGCGTTGGCGGTCAGCATGTTTCGTGCCTTAGTATTGAATATTCCGGCGAAGTGTTTGCTATTTCATCTCGTCCGTTAGGACAGAGGACCGATTGCTGATCGCTTTACGCAAGGTGCATTTTCCAATCAGAATAAGCCGACGTTTCGTGAGCCGCGTCTCCTAATCGTCACTGATCCATTGACTAATCACCAGCCAGTTATATAAGCATCCTACCTGAACATTCATGTTATCGCTTATGTAACACCGATTCTTTACTGAAATTCATCGATTCTGCCATCCCAATGCAACACCAAGGCATCGCATTTGATCGGTTTAATGTGGTGGTTATTGACCCGAGAAGTTCCACACCCAAATTTCTGGAAATTCGCTCTATACATGCTGTCAATAAAAATGGAAATATGGCAACCATATTTCTGTCGAACTGCTTACATTTTCCATCTACCACTTATTGATTCTAGTACCAACAACTCTGGTACCTACTTTTTAGTTGGTTTTCCTAAATCTCTATCTTATCTCTATCTTATTTGCTTTGTTTCATCGCGGGCCCCATTGACAGATGCTATGTTATGCGTATGAAAAGTGGCGGTGATATGCTATCTCGTTTACACACACGCTGAGATGTTAGTTCTGGAAACATGGCGGGATGCCAGCTAACTGGTTTGCCCTAAAATAGCTGAAATAGAGTAAACGTCCTTTAATTGCTATTGACCTATTTTCGAATAAATATATTTATCAATGGGGAAACCAAGCCTTAACGTTTGTTTCCATTATAATGTGCACTTGCAATGAATATCTTATAATGTGTGTAAGCATTTGAAATTTAATTTTGATGCCATCATGAATTTATGATTGGTAGGCAAAATTTTGACGGCAGCACTCCCCTGATGGCAACCGAGAGTACCGGACAGCAATGTCGAGTCGCAATATCGAAATATCGATAATATCGAGTGCGCCAATATCGATCAAAAATATTGATATTGTGACGAACAAATATCGATAAAGTATCAGCAAGGGGGTGACACCCGTGAGAAAATTTTATTACGTGTCACCTCCAAAAGGGTGACATCCGTAAGATTAATCATCAATTAGGTGAATGTCGAGCTGATACGTTATTATGGTTAATATTTATCAAAAAAAAAGTAAGAGGGTGGTATCCAAGACACGACCGCATGGTTGACGCAAGACTACGATAGTTTTATATTTCATTTTGAGAATTCAGACCACGACCACGTTTAACTTTTGGCGCGGTTCAATTTGGGCACGGTTCGACTTTGCACACATGAGCCAAAAACGAGCGGTTATGTTCAATCATAATTAACATGATAATTACTCGGAAGTGTCATATCAAGTGCTAACAGCACACTCTGAAAAAAATGCACGTAAAATTTACCGGGAAAAGTGGCTGATTCTCATCCACCTTCTTTTCACGTAACTTTTGCCGATTTCTCGACAGCCGTTCATGTGTTAGTGAGTTAGTGTCAACTTCAGTGTCAATCGTCTACGTGTTGGTCAGGTAATTATAACCTGATTTTCACGTACCTTTTTACATGATATTTAGGTGAAACCATAAACAGAACGCATGAACCCCACATGATTTTCACGTACTTTTTACGTGTTATTTAGATGGAATCTACGTGAATTTTGAGTACATAGACTAGGCAGCGCATTTAAAAAATATAATTTATTTTCAAATACTAAAAATAATTACTTGTCTAAAATCGAGATTCCAACCGAAAAAAAAACAGGGACGACCGGAAAGATGTCAACCGTTCAACCGGCAGGAGGTGTTCCGCTCGAAAATGACCGTTGACGCTTCCAATTGCCCGGAAAGAATTCACCAACTGAAAATTTGAAAAATGTATATGTTTCCTCTGTTAATCTAAATATTATTCTGGCTACTTACATTGCGTGTTTTCCAATATAAAATTAGCTGAAGCAGCTTAGGCATTTTTCGGACGCCATATTGACTTTTTTTGCATACTTAAAATTCACGAAAACTCCGCTGTCGGAAACGTCACACCACAGTCGCACTAACACTAACAAAGTCAAAACACACAAACACCAACGCACTCAAAATATTTACATTATAATTTGACCGATTTACGTGAATTGACAGTGAATCGTACGTGAAATTTAGGTGAAAGTTACTAATGTCACGTAAAATGGCAGATTTTCTGAAGGTCAGTCACTTACGTGATTTTTCAGGTGGATTTTACGTGCCTATTTTTTAGAGTGCAGATCGTTTAATTGTCTGATAGAGGAGGTTGTTGAGAGCTTACCGAAAAAGCTTCACCTTCAAAACATCAAAATAGTCTAGACTCATAGAAGCAAATATTGATTGACCTACTGAGACGGGGAGATTTTGTAAAAAAAAATTTTGCCACTCATATAGAGGTTGTCATAGGAGGCAGTTAGTATCTACTCATGAAGTCTGTATCAGGTGTGCTCGCATATGGTTGGTACATTGTTCGTGCGAATTCGACCTTTCCATCAATTCTCACTGTTTAACAATGAAGAGGAATCACAAAATTGTCCATTATTTTATCAATCCAACGACATATTGATTATTGTGATCCGTCATGTAACACTAGTATTACCGTTTGAAATCTTTCATTCATTGTGACATGTGGCCAGTTTCCTCAAATCGTTTGACGATCGTGTACGGTGCTTCCTTCTGATATGTATGTTGCTCATTCAATTCCAGATTCCTTCTCTACTTGAATCCATTGCAATTTTTATCTGAAAAGAGTGACCTGCAAAAAAGAGACTTTATCATTTACAAGTGAACCATATACATGTGTCATAATCAAAACAAACACAGCTGATAAACACAATGGCACACAGTATACTATTCACTAGACTTTTACTTTCAAATCTTCATACTTTCTACTTATCTTTTTTCGGATAAGCTGTTTTCTGAAGTTGAAGATGTCAAACACATAACGCAAGTCTGACCCCGGTAGAGATGTTTTCGGTACACATGTGACATAAATGGAATAATTTTCAAAATGCTGAAAATATGCTACGGTTCGGTTTTTCTTAACATAGATCACAGATCATCGGAACCAGTTTGTGTAACGCACTTTTTTTTTGTTTCAGGTGGAGGGGAAATTTGC
This sequence comes from Wyeomyia smithii, assembly GCF_029784165.1. Lineage (NCBI taxonomy): Eukaryota > Metazoa > Arthropoda > Insecta > Diptera > Culicidae > Wyeomyia > Wyeomyia smithii. Next base: position 205,063,101 of record NC_073694.1, on the reverse strand, counting down.
ATCCAAACCCCTGAGGTGACCAACCTCAGGGAGTGTGGGGTTGGTTTGAATCAGTGACCGGACCCACTAAAACCCCTCCAGTCTCCAGCCCATAATACTCCCCGGGACCACCGCTAGGTATTGCTTCGGGGAGCGGCTTTTGTGCTCTGTGCACCCTCTTGGTTCTATAGATCTCTTTGCTAACTTAGCAAACTAACCTGGAGACTGGCCGTTAGCTAACACTGGCGTGTCGGTGGTCAACCTGTCGCCTGTTTTGCAATTCTAAAACTATTTGAGAGGCGGCTGTACAAACCGCCCTCCAAATGTTTGGGTCTTTACACATCCTCCGAACTGGGTTGTCCGGAGTGGTGTCTGGCCCGCTCACTACCATCATGTCGCTCCGCGCATGCACAAAACGAGGGCACACGAAGAAGACATGCTCAGCAGTTTCTTCCGCATCCGCGCACTCGGGACACATGGGGGACCCCGCATGCCCGAATCTGTGTAGATACTGCCTGAAGCAACCATGACCTGACAGAATCTGTGTCAAGTGTCAAGTGATACGTCCGGAATAAGTCGATGCGTCCATCTACCCTTTGCGGAATTGGACCATTCCTGCTGCCATCTGATCATCGAGAATGACCTTCTGGTGCCTCGTATACCCCTTGTGTCACGTTGATCGAAGCATTCTACGTCCTCCTTAATGGCTATGCTGATAGGCATCATGCCGGACAGGACGCAGATTGCGTCGTATGACACTGTACGGTACGCGCTCACAACCCTCAGGCACATGAGCCTGTAGGTACTTTCCAGTTTTCGACGATGACTGTTGGTACCTAACGCTTTGGACCACGCTGGCCCACCATACCTAAGTATGGACGAAACCACGATGGCAAGAAGTTTACGCTTGCTGCCATATACCGCTGAGCTATTGGACATCATTCGAGATAGTCCTGCAGCGGCCGTTGAAGCCCTCTTACAGGCATAGTCGACGTGACTCTTAAATGTGAGCTTATCGTCAACCATAACCCCCAAGAGCTTCAAGGAACGCCTTGAGGTAATGGTGCAGTCACCGACTCTGACCACCGCCTGTTGCTCTAATTTGCGGTTGTTCACAACCGTAACCTCCGTTTTATGGTGCGCTAACTCCAGTTTCCTAGAGTGCATCCAGTCTTCGACCTTGCGTATGCAGTGCGCGGCCGTCAACTCGACCTCTTCGATCGACTCGCCGTAGACCTCTAGCGTGATGTCGTCTGCGAAACCGACGATCACAACCCCTACAGGGAACTTTAGTTTCAACACCCCGTCATACATGACATTCCACAACACCGGGCCCAGGATGGAACCTTGCGGTACCCCTGCGGTGATTGGGACGCACTTCTGACCCTCCTCCGTGTTGTAAACTAGTACCCGATTCTGGAAATAATTTTCCAAAATCTTGTACAACGACATCGGTACGTAGATGCTCCTAAGCGCGAGCGCTATGGAGTCCCAACTGGCGCTATCGAATGCATTCTTCACGTCAAGCGTGACGATTGCGCAATAGCGAATGCCCCAACTCTTACGCTGGAGTGCTACCTCTGCCGTCTTGGTGACAGAGAGAATAGCATCCAGCGTGGATCTACCTTTCCGGAAGCCGAACTGGTTACTTGCCAGACCGTTTACACCCTCTGTGTACTTCACCAGTCTGTTGAGGATAATCCTCTCAAGCACCTTGCCCGTAGTGTCCAGCAGACAGATAGGTCTGTTTGCCGATGGGTCCCCTGGCGGTTTCCCAGCCTTCGGCAACAGCACCAATCTCTGTCGCTTCCACCTGTCCGGAAAGAGGCAGTCATCCAGGCACTTCTGCATGACTGCTCGAAATAGATCGGGGGCCACTTTCATGGCCGTCCTGATGGCCAAGTTCGGGATTCCATCCGGTCCCGGTGCCTTGCTCACTTTTAGGGAGTTGGCGATCACGATGAGTTCCTCATTCGTAACCCTTACCTCCTCCACAACCTCTGCACGGCTGCCGTCTCTCACGGATTGGATGCCCGGCAGGTTGGCCGACCATCCCTGGTCTGTGTCTGAGATACTGGAACGTCGGACGTGAGACTCAGCAACCGGAGGCCAAGGATTAGGCTCGTGTCGTGGAAAGAGTCCCTCGATGATACGCTCCAGCATCGCTGGTGATCGCTCTGCAGGCGCCAACACGCCTTTGGTCTTCGCCATTACGACTCTGTAGGCG